>NC_057388.1:101535203-101633848 GCF_019320065.1 Cervus canadensis
AGAAGAAGAAGAAAAAAAGAAAGGCCATGAGAAAATACTCGAGGAGATAATAGCTGAAAACTTCCCTAAAATGGGGAAGGAAATAGCCACCCAAGTCCAAGAAACCCAGAGAGTTCCAAACAGGATAAACCCAAGGCGAAACACCCCAAGACACATATTAATCAAATTAACAAAGATCAAACACAAAGTACAAATATTAAAAGCAGCAAGGGACAAACAACAAATAACACACAAAGGGATTCCCATAAGGATAACAGCTGATCTATCAATAGAAACCCTCCAGGCCAGAAGGGAATGGCAGGACATACTTAAGGTAATGAAAGAGAATAACCTACAACCTAGATTACTGTATCCAGCAAGGATCTCATTCAGATATGAAGGAGAATTCAAAAGCTTTACAGACAAGCAAAAGCTGAGAGAATTCAGCACCACCAAACCAACTCTTCAACAAATGCTAAAGGATCTTCTCTAGACAAGAAATGCAGAAAGGTTGTATAAACGTGAACCCAAAACAACAAAGTAAATGGCAACGGGACCACACCTATCAATAATTACCTTAAATGTAAATGGGTTGAATGCCCCAACCAAAAGACAAAGATTGGCTGAATGGATACAAAAGCAAGACCCCTATATATGCTGTCTACAAGACACCCACCTCAAAACAAGAGACACATACAGACTAAAAGTGAAGGGCTGGAAAAAAAAGATTTCATGCAAACGGAACCAAAAGAAAGCAGGAGTCGCAAACTCATCATCAGATAAAATAGACTTTCAAATTAAAGGATTGAAAAGAGACAAAGAAGGACACTAACATAATTGATTCAAAGGATCCAATCCAAGAAGAAGATATAACAATTATAAATATATATGCACCCAACATAGGAGCACCGCAATATGTGCGGCAAACACTAACGAGTATGAAAGGGGAAATTAATAGTAACACAATAATAGTGGGAGACTTTAATACCCCACTCACAACTATGGATAGATCAACTAAACAGAAAATTAACAAGGAAACACAAACCTTAAATGACACAATGGACCAGCTAGACCTAATTGATATCTATAGGACATTTCACCCCAAAACAATCAACTTCACCTTTTTCTCAAGTGCACATGGAACCTTCTCCAGAATAGATCACATCCTGGGCCACAAATCTGGTCTTGGA
Organism: Cervus canadensis; assembly: GCF_019320065.1. Taxonomy (NCBI): domain Eukaryota; kingdom Metazoa; phylum Chordata; class Mammalia; order Artiodactyla; family Cervidae; genus Cervus; species Cervus canadensis. The sequence continues at coordinate 101,536,373 of NC_057388.1, forward strand.
AAATTCAAAAAAATTGAAATCATTCCAGTCATCTTTTCTGACCACAGTGCAGTAAGATTAGATCTCAACTACAGGAAAAAAATTGTTAAAAATTCAAACACATGGAGGCTAAATAACACGCTTCTGAATAACCAACAAGTCATAGAAGAAATCAAAAAAGAAATCAAAATATGCATAGAAATGAATGAAAATGAAAACACAAACCTAAAACCTATGGGACACTGTAAAAGCAGTGCTAAGGGGAAGGTTCATAGCATTACAGGCTTACATCAAGAAACAAGAAAAAAGCCAAATAAATAACCTAACTCTACACCTAAAGCAATTAGAGAAAGAAGAAATGAAGAACCCCAGGGTTAGCAGAAGGAAAGAAATCTTAAAAATCAGGGCAGAAATAAATGCAAAAGAAACTAAAGAGACCATAGCAAAAATCAACAAAGCTAAAAGCTGGTTTTTTGAAAAAAAAAACAAAATTGACAAACCATTAGCAAGACTCATTAAGAAACAAAGAGAGAAGAACCAAATTAACAAAATTAGAAATGAAAATGGAGAGATCACAACAGACAACACTGAAATACAAAGGATCATAAGAGACTACTACAGCAGCTCTATGCCAATAAAATGGACAACTTGGATGAAATGGACAAATTCTTAGAAAAGTATAACTTTCCAAAACTGAACCAGGAAGAAATAGAAGATCTTAACAGACCCATCACAAGCAAGGAAATCGAAACGAACAGAAATCTTCCAGCAAACAAAAGCCCAGGACCAGATGCTTCAAGCTAAATCATACCAAAAATTTATAGAAGAGCTAAACACCTATCTACTCCAAACTCTTTTCAGAAATTGCAAAAGAGGTAAACTTCCAAACTCATCTATGAGTCACCATCACCCTAATTCCAAACCATACAAAGATGCCACAAAAAAGAAAAACTACAGGCCAATTATCAAAAATCCTTAAAAAAATTCTAGCAAACAGAATGCAACAACATATTAAAAAATTCATACACCATGACCAAGTGGGCTTTATCCAAGGAATGCAAGGATTCTTTAATATCCGCAAATCAATCAATGTAATACACCACATTAACAAATTGAAAGATTAAAACCATATGATTATCTCAATAGATGCAGAGAAAGCCTTTGACAAAATTCAACACTCATTTATGATTAAAACTCTCCAAAAAGCAGGAATAGAAGGAACATACCTCAACATAATAAAAGCTATATATGACAAACCCACAGCAAGCATCACCCTCAATGGTGAAAAATTGAAAGCATTTCCCCTGAAATCAGGAACAAGACAAGGGTGCCCACTCTCACCACTACTATTCAACATAGTGTTGGAAGTTTTGGCCACAGCAATCAGAGCAGAAAAAGAAGTAAAAAGGAATCCAGATAGGAAAAGAAGAAGTGAAACTCTCGCTGTTTGCAGATGACATGATCCTCTACATAGAAAACCCTAAAGACTCTACCAGAAAATTACTAGAGCTAATCAATGAATATAGTAAAGTTGCAGGATATAAAATTAACACACAGAAATCCCTTGCATTCCTATACAATAACAATGAAAAAACAGAAAGAGAAATTAAGGAAACAATACCATTCACCATTGCAACAAAAAGAATAAAATACTTAGGAGTACATCTACCTAAAGAAACAAAGGACCTATACATAGAAAACTATAAAACACTGATGAAAGAAATCAAAGAGGACACAAACAGATGGAGAAACATACCGTGTTCATGGATTGGAAGAATCAATATTGTCAAAATGGCTATTCTACCCAAAGCAATCTATAGATTCAATGCAATCCCTATCAAGCTACCAACGGTATTTTTCACAGAACTAGAACAAATAATTTCATAATTTGTATGGAAATACAAAAAACCTCGAATAGCCAAAGTAATCTTGAGAAAGAAGAATGGAACTGGAGGAATCAACCTGCCTGACTTCAGACTCTACTACAAAGCCACAGTCATCAAGACAGTATGGTACTGGCACAAAGACAGAAATATAGATCAATGGAACAGAATAGAAAGCCCAGAGATAAATCCACGAACCTATGGACACCTTATCTTTGACAAAGGAGGCAAGGATATACAATGGAAAAAAGACAACCTCTTTAACAAGTGGTGCTGGGAAAACTGGTCAACCACTTGTAAAAGAATGAAACTAGAACACTTTCTAACACCATACACAAAAATAAACTCAAAATGGATTAAAGATCTAAATGTAAGACCAGAAACTATAAAACTCCTAGAGGAGAACATAGGCAAAACACTCTCCGACATAAATCACAGCAAGATCCTCTATGACCCACCTCCCAGAATATTGGAAATAAAAGCAAAACTAAACAAATGGGACCTAATGAAACTTAAAAGCTTTTGCACTACAAAGGAAACTATAAGTAAGGTGAAAAGACAGCCCTCAGATTGGGAGAAAATAATAGCAAATGAAGAAACAGACAAAGGATTAATCTCAAAAATATACAAGCAACTCCTGCAGCTCAATTCCAGAAAAATAAATGACCCAATCAAAAAATGGGCCAAAGAACTAAACAGACATTTCTCCAAAGAAGACATACAGATGGCTAACAAACACATGAAAAGATGCTCAACATCACTCATTATCAGAGAAATGCAAATCAAAACCACAATGAGGTACCATTACACGCCAGTCAGGATGGCTGCTATCCGAAAGTCTACAAGCAATAAATGCTGGAGAGGGTGTGGAGAAAAGGGAACCCTCTTACACTGTTGGTGGGAATGCAGACTAGTACAGCCACTATGGAAAACAGTGTGGAGATTTCTTAAAAAACTGGAAATAGAACTGCCATATGACCCAGCAATCCCACTCCTGGGCATACACACTGAGGAAACCAGATCTGAAAGAGACACGTGCACCCCAATGTTCATCGCAGCACTGTTTATAATAGCCAGGACATGGAAGCAACCTAGATGCCCATCAGCAGATGAATGGATAAGGAAGCTGTGGTACATATACACCATGGAATATTACTCAGCCGTTAAAAAGAATTCATTTGAATCAGTCCTAATGAGATGGATGAACCTGGAGCCCCTTATACAGAGTGAAGTAAGCCAGAAAGATAAAGAACATTACAGCATACTAACACATATATATGGAATTTAGAAAGATGGTAATGATAACCCTATATGCAAAACAGAAAAAGAGACACAGAAGCACAGAACAGACTTTTGAACTCTGTGGGAGAAGGTGAGGGTGGGAATTTTCGAGAGAACAGCATGTATATTATCTATAATGAAACAGATCACCAGCCCAGGTGGGATGCATGAGACAAGTGCTCGGGCCTGGTGCACTGGGAAGACCCGGAGGAATCGGGTGGAGAGGGAGGTGGGAGGGGGGATCGGGATGGGGAATACATGTAACTCCATGGCTGATTCATGTCAATGTATGACAAAACCCACTGCAATGTTGTGAAGTAATTAGCCTCCAACTAATAAAAATTAAAAAATTTTAAAAAAATAAAAAATAAAATAAAATAAAATGCTTAGGAATATATCTAAGAGTGTGTGCTTAGTCACTCAGTCGTGTCCAACTCTTTGTGACCCTGTGGACAGTAGCCCACCATGCTCCTCTCTCCATGGGCATCTCCAGGCCAGAATACTGGAGTGGGTTGCCATGCCCTCCTCCAGGGGATCTTCCCAACCCAGGGATTAAACCCAAGTATCCCTCATTGCAGGTGGATTCTTTACCATCTGAGTACTAAATCTATAAAGAGACAATTAGAAAAATTTATTGAGGCACTGTGCTAACTAAACCGGTATAAAATGTGAGATATGCCAAGTTTTCAGATTGAGAAACATAATATTTAAACGATTCAATCTCCTCAAGCTGCTTAACATATTTAAAGTTAGTATCCTACAATATCCCAGTGGAACATGTGAGTATAAGCAGAACACTTTAGAATCTGACAAGCTGATTCTAACATACATGCTGCCATGGCTAGTCCAAACACATTTAAAAAATATTAAGTATAAGGTGAGAGGAATTGATTCTCCAGATAAAAATATCTGCTACAGAGTGCTAATAAGTAAAATAGTGCAGTCTTCATCCTCGGGGTGACCAACAAACAAACTGAATAGAGTATAAGGAATAGATGCTGGTGTCTATGATTAGAATCTGGCTGTATGAAAGGTGTGGCATGGTAGATCACTGGGGAAAGGAAGGGATGCTGCAGAAAACAGCCCTGGCACAACTGAATAACCATGCAGATACTCAATCCTGCATGAAAAAACTCAGTCCCAGTGTTTTTAAGACCTAAGTGTCAAAGGCAAAACTATAAAGCTCTTAGGAAATACGGAAGGGAAAGATTTTTAAATTAATACACAAAACTGTTAGTCGCCAGAGAAACACTAATACATTTGAATAGATTGATTTAAATAGATCAAGAATGCATGTTAATCAACAAGGAGCATAAAAAGAATAAGACATGGAATTCTCTTCAACAAGACTTCTGATTTATCAGGTCTCAAACATCACTTCCTCAAAAACCAGTGTATTTTGGAGCCTCACTTGCCTTGACTAGGTAATTTTCTACCATGTTAGCTCAGCTGGTAAAGAATCCACCTGCAATGCAGGAGACCTTGGTTCGATCCCTGGGTCAGGAACATCCCCTGGAGAAGGGATCGCCTATTTACTCCAGTGTTCTTCTTACCTGGAGAATTCCATGGATAAAGGAGCCTGGTAGGCTCCAGTCCATGGGGTTGCAAAGAGTCAGACACGACTGAACAACTTTCACTTTTCAGTCCATTGTGTCTTTTTTCCATAGCTTTATTCATTAACTAAGGCTATCCTCCCTGTAAAGTTACTATTTTTAACATGAAAGATCACTGTAAGCATTAACTTTGCCTTCCTCATTGCTGTGTTCATCATATCTAGAGCAAAACTAAGCTCAGACAAGGCCCTCAGGAAATCTTTGTTGATTAACTGACCAATAAGCATCACCAGAAAAGTGTAAGCACACCCTTTGTCTCCTATATTTATTTTTTTAATATCTTATATTGGAGTGTAGTTTTTTTTAATTTATTTATTTTTAATTAAAGGATAATTGCTTTACAGTATTGTGTGGGTTTCTACCAAAGATCAACGTGAATCAGTCATAGGTTTACCCATGGAGTATAGTTGATTAACAATGTGTTAGCTTCAGGGGTGCAGCAAAGTGATTCAGTTATACGTATACCTGTGTTGTTGTTGCTGTTCAGTCACTAAATCCTGACCAACTGTTTGGGACACCAAGGACCGAAACTCACTAGGCTACCCTGTCCTTCACTGTCTCCCAGAGTTTGTTCAAATTCATGTTAAGTCAGTGATGCTATGTAACTATCTCATCTTCTGCCACCCTTTTCTCCTTTTGCCTTCAGTCTTTCCCAGCATCAGGATCTTTTCCAGAGTCAGCTCTATGAATCAGGTGTCCAAAATATTGGAGCTTAAGCTTCAGCATCAATCCTTCCAATGAATATTGAGGGATGATTTCCTTTAGGATTGATTGGTTTGAACTCCTTGCTATCCAAGGGACTCTCAAGAGTCTTCTCTGGCACCACAATTCAATAGCATCAATTCTTTGGTTCTCAGCCTGCTTCATGGTCCAACTCTCACATCCATCTATGACTACTGTAAAACCAGAGCTTTGACTATATGGACCTTTGCCAGCAAAGTGATGTCTCTGCTTTTTAACATGCTGTCTAGATTTGGCATAGCTTTTCTTTCAAGGAGCAACTGTCTTTTAATTTTGTGGCTACAGCCACTGTCCACAGTTACTTTGGAGCCCAAGAAAATAAAATCTGTCACTGTTTCCACTTTTCCCCCATTCTGTTTACCATGAAGTGATGGGACAGGATGCCGTGATCTTAATTTTTTGAATGTTGAGTTTTAAGCCAGCTTTTTCACCCTCTTCTTTCACCTTCATCAAGAGCCTCTTTAGTTCCTCTTCACTTTTTGCCATTAGAGTGGTGGAATTGAAAGAAATTAATTTAGAACATGAAATTAAATCTTCTAGTTTCTTTGCCAGAGTGTTGTATAGTTCAGAGACATCTTGACTCATCCAATCCCAACACAAACACACACAAATCCCAAGCAATTGGACCCAACAATTCCCATGGTATCCTGCAAGAACTTAATGAACAAACATGAGAAATGCATTCCTTGGTTCATCTGCAAATAGGAAGACAGAAAACACTAAAATCTCCAGGGAGAGGATCAGTAGAAGTGATATACACAGTTCTATACCCTGATCATGATTTATGTCTGCAGGAAGAAGGTTGGATTCAAATGAAGGTGAAAGCCCTGACTTGCAGAAGCAAGTCTATCATAAACTTCTCTACTGAGAGCTGTGTATCTGGGCTTCATCTCCTGGTGAGGTCCCTGTGGAGGAGAATCTATCCTAGTCCCCCAAGGCCATACTGAAGAGGAGAACACAGATTCCACTTCTCAGTTCTGGAGAGTTCTAGACTAGAGAGTTCATTAGTCATGGGAAGGGTTTTCAGGTGGAAATGAGAAAGAAGGAGGAATGAAATGACTGGTCCAGGTATAAGGGTCTGAATGCTTTACCTGTACCCTAAGCCTTTCTTTGCAAGATCCTCTGGGCATTTCTAAGGACCTCTCCCCATGGTGTGGCCTTGACTCTTCTGGTCTCCAAGACCCATGTCTGTGGCCTCTTTACTGTCCTGCTGTGGTGTCTCTTGGCTTTCCTCATGACTGTGTCAGAAGAGGAATCAGCTAATCATCCATGTAGTATGTGATCTGGCTCAAGGGCTACAATGAACTTCACAGACACGTGACTCAAATGCCTTTTCTACAAATAAAACAATCCTGAAGGCAGAGGTAAGTGGTTTGCTTGCCAGTAGCTTGATTTTCCTTTCCCATGTATTGACTGCCTGCCCTTGTGGATTTTCAAAAAGATTTTCTGGCCAAACAGGTCCCATTTCTCATGTATTCAGGCAAGAGATGACATTTCTTACTGGAAAAACCCAGGATCTGTTGCTGTACACACTCTCTGTTCCTTACTTTAGTAGGATATTAATGTTTCATTATGATGACTGGATCCAAAAGTTACTCTCCAATAATGGCTTTCAAATCTCTCATAATATGTTTAAACTCTTATTAAGTGTCTTGTTTGAGTTAACTCATTTAAATTTTCAACTCTCCTATGAGATGGGGGAATTGAGGAATGGAGAGATACAGAGGGGTACAAGATTTGCCTGCCAATGTTTTGAGTATGTCCCAGATAGTCAGGCCAAGAATCCAAGTTTGTTTTTTACATTATGCTACTCATGAGGATCAAGCTGAGTGGCGAAGTAACTAATTCAGAGTAATTTCTGAATTACTGGTAATTCTGGTAAGTAATTTCTGAGTAAGTCAGAAGCTGCATAATCTATCCTGCCCCAAAGCTTTGACTTTGTCAGCCCCAGGTCACTCACTCTGAGAGAGTAATCAATAAAATCTTTTACTCCGGGTCAATGCAAAATATTCTAACTATGGCCTCCTTTCATTTCATAAGGTTTAGTCTCTTTCTCACATTGGTATATTTGGTATAGCTGAGCTTCATTTTGAGTTTTAAAATCTGTATTTTCTCCTTCATTCCAAGAGTGCTGCTGCTGCTAAGTCACTTCAGTCGTGTCTGACTCTGTGTGACCCCATAGACAGCAGCCCACCAGGCTCCGCCATCCCTGGGATTCTCCAGGCAAGAACACTGGAGTGGGTTGCCATTTCCTTCTCCAATGCATAGAAGTGAAAAGTGAAATTGAAGTCGCTCAGTCGTGTCCAACTCTTCACGACCCCATGGACTGCAGCCTACCAGGCTCCTGCATCCATGGGATTTTCCAGGCAAGACTACTGGAGTGGGTTGCCATTGCCTTCTCCATTCCAAGAGTGAGGTTACTTTAAAGATTCTTCTATTTCTTTAAACTCCTTTTTAACTCAAAAGTCAGCATATAAAACATCAATACAAGTGAAATTAAAATCATGTGTTTTCTTACTTAAACATAACCAAAAAGGAAAGCAAGTGTGGAGGACTTTACAAAATCATGATTGATATTATTAATTATCAATCCCAATAACTTAAGTTCTCCTTGAATTTTGTGCTGTCTTTAATACTATTAGTATCAACTCACATCTGGTAAAATACTTCTGTGTACCAGTTGACGATATTTATTCTTCACATCAGCCCTTTAGGCCCTGCTCTCACCAGCTTTCAGATGAAAACAATGAGGCTGAGAATCAGTGACTCAAGGTCACCTGGTTCCCCTGCAGAGTGGAGATGGGAAGGATGGCCTATCTTCATCCTTATTTAGGGACCCTGGTCTTTTCAGTCCCTGCTGATTTTCCTGCTACGCGAGAACAGAGTGATGATTCCGTGAAAAGTTTTCCCTCCTTCTTTGCAGGATAGTGCACTTGCCTTATGGTGCAGCAGGGTGGACACTTAAAGGCATCTTCATTTCAGGTGTGTCTTTATCTGCCACAGGAGTTTTCTCGGAGGAAAAAAAAATCTGACTTGTTGAACTAACATTTTAAAAATGCAAGAAATCATTGCATATTTAGAGGGGAGAAAATTGCTTTCTTTATTCTATTTTTTCTATCTTGTTCTCACAAAGGTGCTGATCATTAATAGTTTGAGCAGACAGCCACCACTGTAGAGCTGTCTCCTCACGACCTTTCTACAAAAGTGTAAAGAGTGCAGTTGACACCCAGTGTTACATATGGTTTGTCTGGAGTTCATACCTGATGAAAGAAATATTTCCACTAAGAAATTTTTGCCTTCTTAATTATTGCTGACTTTTGAAAATAAAATTTTTTTTTTCTAGGCTACTGGTTTCATTCAAAAATATTTTACCAAAGTATTATATGTAAGACTCTATAATTGCAGATTATTTGAATTATGAACTCAAACAATTCTAATCATTTGGGGAAAGGAGGCTAATGCCTTGCATGTTTGATACTGAAGCATCCCTGTGCCTGCTTCCCAAGGCCCCTTTTAGGTGCAGCAGGAACCCAGACATCACATCAAAGCTGAGCTCACTGGGCTCTGCCTTGGTTGCTCCCCCAGGATCCATCTCAGGCCCTGACTCAGCCTGCTCTTCCTTCTTCTTCAAGCTCTTACCTACCTTCCCTTTCTGGAGATCTCCCATGACTCCTTTAAACATTCTCTTTGGAAAGAAATTTAGTTTTTCCAGCTTTCTGTGTTGTGGTTAGCTCTTGTTGTTAAATCATGTGGGACTCTTTGCAACCCCATGCATTGCAGCACACCAGGCTCCCTGTCCTTCGCCATCTCCTGGAGCTTGCTCAGACGCATGTCCATTGAGTCCGTGAGGCCATCCCACCATCTCATCCTCTGTCACCCTGTCTTCTTCTCCCCCTGCCATCAATCTTTCACAACATCTGGGTCTTTTCCAGTGAATCAGTTCTTTGCATCAGGGCCACAGCAAACACAAGCATATGAGACTTTTTCTGAAGCTCATTATATAATTTTCTGTTACTGCTTTTGTTCCTTGCTTTCCTTGATGACAGAAACTGCTTACTCAAGAAGAGTCTTAAAAATTTACAAAATATCCATAATTCTGAAAGTCTCAGGTATTAAGAGCCTTCCTATTTAGCCTGAGTCATAGACCTATTAACACAATATTTGATATGTGTCCTTAAAGTGGCAAATCCCATTTTGTCATTAAATTTGCATCATCCAGAAAATTAGACAGTTTCCCATTTTGTATCTGCTAATTAGAAGTTTGATATATATCTTTTAACTGTGCTCTCTTTGCATGAGTTTTAAAAGCTAAAAATATATCAGCTAAAAATTAGTTAATAACATTTGAGTGACTTAGTGAGATACTCACTGACCATAATTTGCTACCATTTCTTTGGAGATCCAGTAGAGTGTAGACCCTAGACTTTGGAATTAATGTAATAGACCACCTCCTTCTAAAAGAAACACCAGATCCATGTGGGATGAGACACAGAACTCACAGGCAGAGGGCAAATGTCTCTGGAATTTGCAGTTTCATGGCAATGATCAATTATGTCAATATTTTTTTCCTGTGCAACTTCAAAACAGTTCTTTTCTTGTGCTCCCCTTCACATTTAGGTGGATGTTGCAGTCACTTTCAACTTGATTTGAAATCTTTTTCTACTTTGATTCAATGGAAGATCATGATATTTATCAGGACAATTCAGAAAAGATATCTCAGTAAACAAAAGTGATATTGAAATTTTCAATTTCCTCTTTCCTGTCGTATGTTAACTATTTTTCAGTTAACATAATATGGTGACTCATTTCCCCCATTTGAAATTCTAAGAATCTGCTCAGATTTGACATTCCTGTTACAACTTCCTGAGTATTACTCTCAAATAAGAAAAATGTGCAACTTTGCTTCTATATTACACAGTAGATTTTTTAAATGTCTTTTTTTGGTAGTGCACATTTATTAAAAAAATGAACAGTAACCGTATAAATTCAAGAGGTAAGTTCCTGTATAATCCTACTCTCTAGAGATAATCAATGTAAAGAGTTTCATGTTTAAATCACAGAGTTTTCCTGCATATATACAAATAGACCCCAAAGACATTTTTGTATAGATTTGTTAAACTTTGAAATATGAATCAAATCATGTACACATGCTTTGACTTTATGTGGAAAAATTTTCATCACCATATAAAATTCTATATTATCCTTTTAAATGGCTATATAATATTTTATTATAGAAATAACCAAATATTTAAATCCATTCCAACTTACACATTTTGTGTCAGTTCCAAATTGTTTAAAATATCAGTAAGATAACAATGAATATTTACAACCTCTTTGTCACTATGGTTCAGGAACATTGGACTTTTTTTTTCTTTCCTGTTTCTAGGACTCAACAAATCCTTTTTACTCAGGATTTTGCCATTACTTATTCCCGTGCAAAGGAACAATTTGCTTTAAGAAGTTATCAAATATTTTTAAGGACTTCAAATCTGAAACTAGTGGATAGAAAAGTAAGTGGGAAGGTAAAGGGATATGTAAACAAAAGCAACATATAAAGAACAGAGCACCCTAATAGCTTCATATCTTGGACCAAGAAGACCAGCAATCCTAGAAAATAAAACTATCTCTTTTTAGAGATGGTTTGTCAGGGTTCTCTTTCTTCTAACTGCATTAATAATCAAGACTCATAGCCTTGAAGGGAAGCCAGAAAACTTGAATTCTCCCAAACTTTGTATGTGTGCATGCGAATGTGCATTGTGTTAGGTAGAGTATATAATAATGGCTCCTATTACATTTTATTATCTTTAATAAAATATTACATATATATATATATATATATGCTATTATTTCTTTGGTACAAGGATAACTTTTACTGATAAATATGAGCACACAGAATTAGTTTTAACAATATATCTAACAATACATTGTAGGAAATCCATCCAAAGTAATACATTTCCAAATGCTCACTTGGTTACACTCAGAAGGCATTTTGTGTCTTAATTTCCCTGCAGCTCTGACCTTCCTGTCCCAGAGGGGGGCTTCTCTGTCTCTACCCAGGAGCATGGGTGGCAACCAGACATGGATCACAGAAGTCACCCTCCTGGGATTTCAGGTAGATTCAGACTGGAGTTTTTCCTCTTTGGTCTTTTCTCTCTCTTCTACACCCTTACCCTTCTGGGGAATGCAGTCATCCTGGGGCTTATCTGCTTAGACTCAAGACTTCACACCCCCATGTACTTCTTCCTCTCACACTGGGACATCATCGACATATCCTATGCCTCCAACAGTGTCCCCAAGATGCTGGCAAATCTTGTGAGTCAGAAAAGAACCATCTCCTTTGTTCCCTGCATTATGCAGACATTTCTATATCTAGCTTTTGCCCACACAGAGTGCCTTATTTTGGTGGTGATGTCCTATGACAGGTATGTGGCCATCTGCCACGCCCTGCATTACACTTTCATCATGAGCTGGAGAGTGTGCTCTGTCTCGGCCATCACATCCTGGGTCTTAAGCTTCCTCTTGACTCTGGTCCACTTAGTTCTCTTTCTGAGACTGCCCTTCTGTGGGCCTCACGAAATCAACCAGTTCTTCTGTGAAATCCTTTCTGTCCTCAAGCTGGCCTGTGCTGACACCAGGCTGAACCAAGCTGTCATCCTTGCTGCTTCCGTGTTGGTCTTGGTCGGGCCGCTCTGCCTGGTGCTGCTCTCCTACGCGCGCATCCTGGCTGCCATCCTGAGGATCCAGTCAGGTGAGGGCCGCAGAAAGGCCTTCTCCACCTGCTCCTTCCACCTCTGCGTGGTCGGGCTCTTCTTTGGCAGTGCCATCGTCATGTACATGGCCCCCAAGTCCCGCCACCCTGAGGAGCAGCGGAAGATCCTTTCCCTGTTTTACAGTCTTTTCAACCCCATGCTGAACCCGCTGATCTACAGCCTGAGGAACAAAAAGGTCAAGGGTGCCCTGAGGAGAGTGCTGTGGAAGGACAGGCTAATGTGACGAATACCAAAGGGCAACATGGAGGAGGAACTTTGTTCTCTCTGAAATATGGTGAATGCATGCTAAGTTGTTCAGTTGTGTCTGACTCTGTGCAACCCTATGGACTCCTCTGTCCATGGGATTCTCCAGGCAAGAATACTGGAATGGGTTGCAATGACTTCCTCCAGGGGATCTTCCCGATTCAGGGATCAAACCCGAGTCTCTTATGTCTCGTGCAGTGACAGGTGCGTTCTTTACCATTAGGGCCACCTGTTAAGCCCCTGAAATATGGTAAGGACATTTATTGTCTTTAGCTGTAATGCTACAGTATTATAGCATATCATAGACCTAACTGGACTTCCCTTGTGGCTCAGCTTGTAAATCTGCCTGCAATGTGGGAGACCTGGGTTTGATCCTTGGGTTGGGAAGATTCCCTGGAGAAGGGAAAGCCTATCCTCTCCAGTATTCTGGCCTGGAGAATTCCATGGACTATAGAGTCCATGGGGTCACAAAGAGTCGGACACGACTGAGCGACTTTCACTCACTCACTTTGTTTTGCATCTTAACTATCTAGAGCCAGTATCTTGTTTTTCTCCATCCTGAATTCCCCTCAGGGTGCACCACCAGCTGTAGAGCTTATGGCTTGTTGATGACAACATTTTTAGAGTTGTCTGTTAGGCTGCCTCCCTGAGGCTATAGTCCTCAGAAATGTCCCCACATAAAACAGAACTTGTACCTTTTAGGTCGTATGCTTTTTAAAAGAGAGGCTCACAGCTGGAGGGTGATGCTGGCTCTTAACACAATTATGACAGATGCACAAAAATGGGAAGTCATATGTTTGACAAAACCAACCCTACTTTTGGGATTTAACAAGGTCAAATGGAAGCATGCAATCCTGAGTGCCTTTGTACTGACTGGTCTTATGATTTGAGATAGGATGTTGGTCTTGTGATACGATGATAAACTGGATCCAATGTTGGTGACTGAATGGAACTCTAGTTGTGTAGCAGTAACTTTTGATTCTCATTCTTCAGGTTGCTTCTACTAGAAAAGATTTCACTGGGAAGAAAGTTTCTGGGAACCATTCTCCGTGTGGCCATTAGACCATGTAATACAATTTTCAGCTGATGGATCACTGTGTTAACTATAAACCTTGATGATCAAATGCTTAGAAAGGTCCTTGGTTATAGTGGACAAAGTATATCAGTGTCATTCCTAGCAGACCACGGTGTGCTATGCACAGATACTCATCACCACCATTATTGTGGATGGAAAGCTGTTAGAACAGAAGAGGAGAGACAATGGGTTTCTGACAGGAATAAATTATAGACTTTATGTGGCAAGTGTGAGTTTCTTGGGAGATAGCCCCACCCTGAAAGGAGGAAGATTCTAGAAGTCCTTATGGCATGCTCAGACTAAATTACATCTAGGTGGGCGGCCAGCTAGCAAGCACTGTATGGAGGACCCAGTATTTTGGGGTAGCAAAACATACTCGTAACTGCACTCATGCTGTTAGTACACAATGATAACCACAAGTATGGTGGCTTGTCCCACAAAACCAAGGAATGGCTTTAAAAGAGAAAGGTGGCCATCTAGGCATCACTGAACAAGCTGGATTCACTTCTAATGAGGTGTGACAGCCAGTTGAGAAAAATAATTTTTTAGCTAAAATGAGACAATCAGAGGGAATTCTCTTCTAGGAAAAAGCAAGGGATAAGAGTCAGCCTAGAAATAGAATGAGACTTCAGTGAAATGGATCGGACAGACTCAGCAAATAAAGCTGGATACTGCTAGCACTCAGCCCTTACTCAAGACCTCTTGACTGTTTTGATCCAGATGGAGACGAAAGTAACCATGAGACAAAGCCCCTCTATTCTAGCTGCTGAAGTCAAAGGAACACATTTATGGGAATCTTATAGGCCTTGGAACATAGTTTCTATGGCAGCATTTGTAATTTTCATTGGAACATAATGAGTGCCCTCTCATCTCTGAAGAATAGATCAGAAGACATCCCTGTAGTACAGTTAGTCTGAATAGTCCTCCTCCTCATGGCGGGGCAGGCAGAGAAGCAGGCCCCACTATATAATAGTCCACAAAAAAAGCTAGCTTTAGTACAAGCTTCTAAATTGAGACAGGGTAACTGGCTTTGTCCCCTCCTGATTTGGAACCCAGAATGTAATGACATCTGTCCATAATATTAATCTGGTATATGGGCAAGTGCCAGATCTGTTGGAGAGACAAAGACCTCTGATTCTTACTGATGGGTTCTGAAATGAAAACTGAATTGTACCATGACAGTAATGTGGCTTAACACTGGCTGGTCACTAAGATTCATATATATATATGCTCAGATACTCAGACATGTCTGACTCTTTGTGACCCCATGGACTGTAGTCCACCAGGATCCTCTGTCCATGGGATTTTTCAAGCAAGAACACTGGAGTGGGTCGCTATTTCCTTCTCCAGGGGATCTTCTCCACCCAGGGATCTAACCTGGGTCTCCTGAATTGCAGGCAGATTCTTTACCAACTGAGCCACCAGGAAAATCACAAAGATTTGACTACATTATATAAATAAGTCTACATTGATATTGATACTGATGATCACATGTATTGGGAGATTAGGTTAAAGCTACCTCAGAATCTAATACCAATGGAAAATGGCTGGCTGAAGAAGGACTTTATTTAGCTAATCATCAGTTCAATTCTATGCCAAATAATTTTGCATGAAGTTATTATAAGCTCAAAGGGGAACAAATAGTCAAAATAGTACAAAAATATGAAAATGTACATCATGACTTTATAGGATATGCATTTCCTTTGAGGCTACTCTTATCCTACACTCACTCCTCCAAATGTTTGGCATTGTGAAATGAAGTATTTCCTGCCACATTGGTAAACAAGAATGTCACAGCCACCAGCGATTTTGGGCTTCCAAATGTGAGTTTCTGAGACTGGGGAGGAAACCCAAAAGGAAGAAGAACACCTGCTTTATAACGACCATCAGACTGTAGCCACTCCCTACAGTGAGCCCTGAGGAAAGGAAGCTCAGGATGTGAAAACAGGGTAGTGGCCCCAGATAGATTAGGTGCATATGAAAGAAATGATTTCAGTAAGCCCATCTTGCATCTTCCCATACACAGAAAAGCACTAAATTCCTTGAGATATCTGGTTTTCCTTAATTAACAATCAAGCACTAATCTGGGTACTGCTGTGAAGGGATTTTACAAATTGATGATGTGAAGTATGGAGGTTATCTTTTAGCACTGAGAGTCACATACAACTTAGTGACTAAACAACAAAAAATGGAGGTTATCTTGGGGCCTGACCCAATCAGGCAGAAAGCAAAGAGGATGAAAGTGAAAGAGGAGAGTGAAAAAGTTGGCTTAAAACTAAACATTCAGAAAACTAAGATCATGGCATCTGGCCCCATCACTTCATGGCAAATGGATGGGGAGACAATGGAAACAGTGACAGACTTTATTTTTTCTGGCTCCAAAATCACTGCAGATGGTGACTGCAGCCATAAAATTAAAAGACGCTTGCTCCTTGAAAGAAAAGTTATGACCAACCTAGACAGCATATTAAAAAGCAGAGATGTTACTTTGCCAACAAAGGTCCATCTAGTCAAAGCAATGGTTTTTCCAGTAGTCATGTCTGGATGTAAGAGTTGGACTGTAAAGAAAGTTGAGTGCCAAATAATTGATGCTTTTGAACTGTGGTGTTGGAGAAGACTCTTGAGAGTCCTTTGGACAGCAAAGAGATCCAACCAGTCCATCCTAAAAGAAATCAGTCCTGAATATTCATTGGAAGGACTGATGCTGAAGCTGAAACTCCAACACTTTGGCCACCTGATGTGAATAGCTGACTCATTTGAAAAGCCCCTGATACTGGGCAAGATTGAAGGCGGGAGGAGAAGGGGATGACAGAAGATGAGATGGTTGGATGGCATCACCAACTCAATGGGCATGAGTTTGAGTAGGCTCCGGGAGTTAGTGATGGACAAGGAAGCTTGGTGTGCTGTAGTCCATGGGGTCACAAAGAGTCTGACTTGACTGAGTGACTGAACTGAACTGAACTGAACTGACCCAATCAGGTTGAGCCTTCTAATCCTCATAGCTCAGTTGGTAAAGAATCTGCCTGCAATGCAGGAGACCTGGGTTCAATCCCTGGGTTGGGAAGATCCTCTGGAGAAGGAAAAGGCTACCCACTCC
Organism: Cervus canadensis; assembly: GCF_019320065.1. Taxonomy (NCBI): domain Eukaryota; kingdom Metazoa; phylum Chordata; class Mammalia; order Artiodactyla; family Cervidae; genus Cervus; species Cervus canadensis. The sequence goes on from NC_057388.1 coordinate 101,553,055, forward strand.
AGTATTCTGGCCTGGAGAATTCCATGGACTGTGTAGTCCCTGGGGTCACAGAGACTGACAAGACTGAGCGATTTTCACTTCACTTCTAACAGCAGGGAGTTTTCTACAACTTGCAGCAGTGGAGGAAGTCAGGGAGATCTGGTGTGAAGATGAATCTCACCTCATGCAAGGACCTCACATGAGGATTCCAGATCCAGCCACACCCTTGATTTCAGCTTGTGCAGAGAATGCAGCTGACCAGGGCCAGGATGGCTGACCAATGGAAACTGTGAGAAAGTAGCTATGTTATTTTAAGCCATTAAACTTGTGTTAATTTGTTGCAGCAGGAAGAGAAAACAAAAACATTTTGGTATCACATAAAATTCTTTATTTTCCAACTCTGGCCATTGCTGGATTGGTAATCTATCATTTAGTTCAGTCTTTTTGATTGGGCATCAAAAAAGTTTGGGCATCAAACTTTTTGGTTGGGACCCCTTTGAACTCTTAAAAATTACTGATACAAACATTTATGTGGCCATATTTGTTGATATATGTCATAATAGAAACTGAGAATTTGTTAAATATTTACTTTTAATTCATTTAGAACTATTTTCACTATATGTTAATATACTGTATTTTTATGAAAAAACATCTTTTACAAGACAAAAAACTGAAAACAGTAGCTATATTTTACTTTTGAAAAATGTCTAAATGTTTGGCTTAACAGAGAAGACAGCTGGATGTTATATTGTCTTCTGCATTCTATGTGTTGCACTATCATATGTCATGATGCTTCTGGGAAACTCCACTAACTGAGAGTGAAAAAGGCAAGAAGTGTCTAAATATTATTGTAAAAATATTTTTGATCCCACAGACCCTTGGAAAAGTTCTCAGAGATTCCCACTTAAAGAATCAAAAACTTTATCTTTTAAGTAATTTATTTATCTAAGTATATATACTATATATTTGTATTAATATATGCAATTATATTGATAATTTATATGTCTAATCTTATAATTTAACTTAAATTTATATTTACACCTCAGTCTCCACATCAGTAAAAAGATAATGATGGTATTAAACTATGTAGTCTCAGGTGGCACTAGTGGTAAAGAATCTGCCTGCCAATGCAGGAGACACAAGAGATGCAGGTTTGATCCCTGGGTCAGGAAGGGAATGGTAACCCACTCCAGTATTCTTGCCTGGAAAATCCCATGGACAGAGGAGCCTGCCAGACTACACTCCATGAGATTGCAAAGAATACACAGTCTGATATAAAGCATTGGCACATTTTCTTAAAACATAAGAAGGGTTTCATATTTATTGCTTTTGACTGTTAGAATTCTTCCTCATTAATATCTATTCACTGTTACTGCAGACAGAGACACACCTTGGCATGGAGGATCTGTCCTGTCTCAGGGTTGTCATAACAGACTCCATGGAAAGTCATCTCTCAACCATCTAAATGTATACCTTCATGGGGATTGTAGAGAAGCATACATTCTTAAAACCAGTCACTTGAAGGGAGTGAGCAATGTAATTTATGATATCTGTCTCAGGTTTATAACCCTAGATGTATTGAAAATGTGTGTAGAGACAGTATGATGCTAGTGTCTGCTCTGACTATTTTCTAAGATTCTTCCTCCACGGGCAATTCAACACAATCTTAGCTCTTCTCCAGAGGGAAATTTAGGGATTCCCCCCCCCCCCCATTCTGCCTTAGAGAGAAGATAAAAATGTGTTGTATCTTATGATCCTTCTGGGAATTTGAATTCTCAATAGAAACTCCAGAATGTTTTTAATTCATCTGATTCTAAAATAAAACCTATGCCTCTTGGGGTTCTTTGAAGAACCTTAACAATTCCAACAAGCAGACCATCCTGTGTCTGGAATTCAATCCTCTGACAGCTGCTGAGGGAGCAGGACACTGAACCATTTGAGAGGTACTGTGTTCACCCTTGTGGGGTTTTATTCTAGGTCAAAGAAGATTCTTATGAGAAATCCAGAGCTAGCATCTCCTTGAGTAGAAGAGATTGGTTTGTGCTGGGAGGTGATTTGCAGTACAGGTAGGTGAGACTGGACAGGTCAGCAGCAGACACCACCACGGCTCTGTTCACAAGAACGCATCCCTGGGTGATCTTTCCTCCTACTCATATTGTGCACTGTAGGTAGGAAAATAGACACTCATGTCTCCCTTCCTGACCTTAGGGACTTTCTGCCTACTGAGCTGTGTGTGTATGTTGGGGGGGGGGGTTGTCAGCATCCCTCTGAAAATCACCTCCCAGTGTAACTGAGTGGTGGAGGTCCAAGCTGGCCCTGCTCTCAATGAGAAGGGGCTCAGACAATGAGAGGCTCTATATCCAGGCATTGTCTCTGAAACAGCCAAATTAATAAAATGACTTTATGGTGACTCAGATGGTAAAGACTCTGCCTGCAGTGCAGGAGACCTGGGTTCAATCCCTGGGTCGGGAAGATCCCCTGGAGAAAGGAATGGCTATCCACTCCAGTAGTCTTGCCTGGAGAACTCCATGGACAGAGGAGCCTGGAGGGCTACAGTCCATGGTGTCTCAAAGAGCCAAACATGACTGAGCAACTAACAAAGATATTGATGTCCAGGGAAGCCTCCCTTGGAAAGTAAAATTCTAGTAACAACTACAGTAAATCTTTTCTTTGCTGAAATAATGTAAGAGATGGGTTTGCCATGTATCTAATCTTTTTGGAACCATCCTTAGGGTATCACCCTGTTGTGATGATTATCAGATTTGAAATCACAGCATTTTATATAAATATCTTTCCTATCATAAATAGGATAGAATGAGTTCCAACATTCCTGACAAGAGGTGGAGAAATAAATAAAATCCATAGATCATGAAACTTTCTGAGTTATAGGACTGCCCCAGTAGACAGAATTAATCATACTGACCATGCAAACCTTTTCTTATCTGAGCTGTTATTGTTTTATTTACTCTACTGAAAAGGCGAAGATTTTGGCATCACTTTTCTGACATTTTCTTCCTTCTTCCAGTACAGTATCTGCTTAAGAGCTTTAATCTTTATTCAATTTTATTTTTTATGTTGTTTAATTTTAATAGCAAAATGATAATAATGGTAATGAAAAGGAAAATTTTAAAAATTATTAATTCAGGCACAAAATTAACTAGACCAAAAGGTGATAAACATACATTCCTACTGAATAGTAACAGACTGAGTTACCTTCAGCAAATATTATTGTTCTGCATGTCCAGAGAGTAAATCTGTGCTTTTGCTATTGTTTACTTGCTAAGTCATTTCCAACTCTTTGGGATCCCATGAATTGCAGCATGCCAGGCTTCTCTGTCCTTCACTATCTCCCAGAGTTTGCTCAAACTTGTGTCCATTGAATCAGTGATATGATCCAACCATCTCAACCCGTTTCCCCCTTCTCCTTTTGCCCTCATTTTTTTCCCAGTGTCAGGGTCTTTTTCAATGAGTCAGCTCTTCACATTAGGCGGCCAAAGTATAGGAATTACAGCTGTGTCTAAGTCGAATTTCACAGTACAGCTGTAGCTATCTCCACTTTCTGTAACATAGGAATAGTCTTTCATTGTAGCAAATATCAATGTCACAAACTTAATACCATTTACACAGAATCCCACCCCCCCCAAAGCAATCACATTTACGGAAATGAAGAAACTATAATTTTGTCTGTTTCATTTCCCAGTAATCAGATCCTAACTATGAACTTTTCTAACAAAATAGAAGCCATGTCTTGGTCAATTGAAGGTGGCAAATAGAAGATACTAGAAACATGCATTTTTTGAATTAAAATGAAAATCATCCATTTAACAAACATTTCCTGAGCTTGTTTCATCTAGACTCATATTAGTTATTATGAGACATAAAGATCTACAAGACATATTCAGTTCAATTCAGTTGCTCAGTTGTGTTTGACTCTTTACAACCCATGGACTGCAGCACGCCAGGCTTCCCTGTCCATCGCCAACTCCCAGAGCTTGCTCAAACTCATATCCATTGAGTGATGCCATCCATCTCATCCTCTGTTGTCCCCTTCTCCTCCTCCCTTCAATATTTCCCAGCATCAGGGTCTTTTCCAATGAGTCAGTTCTTTGCATCAGGTGGCCAAAGTATTGGAGCTTCAGCTTTAACATCAGTTCTTCCAATGAATATTCAGGACTGGCTTCTTTTAGGATTGACTGATTTGATCTCCTTGCAGTCCAAGGGACTCTCAAGAGTCTTCTCCAACACTACAGTTCAAAAACATCAATTCTTTGGCACTCAGCTTTCTTTATGGTCCAACTCTCACATCTATAAATGACTACTGGAGAAATCATAGCTTTGGCTAGATGGACCTTTGTTGGCAAAGTAATGTCTCTGCTTTTAAATATGATGTCTATGTTGGTCATAGCTTTTCTTCCAAGGAGCTTTTAATTTCATGGCTGCAGTCACCATCTGCAGTGATTTTGGAGCCCAAGAAAATAAAATGTTTCAATTGTTTCCCCATCTATTTGCCATGATATGATGTGACAGATACCATGATCTAAGTTTTTTGAATGCTGAGCTTTAAGCCAACTTTTTTCACTCTCCTCTTTCACTTTCATCAAGAGGCTCTTTAGTTCTTCTTTGCTTTCTGACATAAGGGTGGTGTCATTTACATATCTGAGGTTATTGATATTTCTCCCAGCAATCTTGATCCCAGCTTTGTCTTCATTCAGCCTGGCATTTCACATGTAGTACTCTGCATATAAGTTAAATAAGCAGGGTAACAATATACAGCCTTGACATACTCCTTTCCCGATTTGCAACCAGTCCGTTGTTCCATGTCCAGTTCTAACTGTTGCTTCCTGACTGCATACAAATTTCTCAGGAGGCAGGTAAGGTAGTCTGGTATTCCCATCTCTTTAGGAATTTTCCACAGTTTGTTGTGATCCACACAGTCAAAGGCTTTGGCGTAGTCAATAAAGCAGAAGTAGGTGTTTTTCTGGAACTCTCTTGCCTATTCAATGATCCAGTGGATGTTGGCAATTTGATCTCTGGTTCCTCTGCATTTTCTAAATCCAGCTTGAACATCTAGAAGTTCACAGTTCATGTACTGTTGAAGCCCAACTTGGAGAATTTTCAGCATTACTTTGTTAGTGTGTGAGGTGACTGCAATTGTGTGGTAATTGTTCGAATTCTTTGGCACTGCCTTTCCTTGGGACTGGAATAAAAACTAACCTTTTCCAGTCCTGTGGCCACTGCTGAATTTTCCAAATTTGCTGGCATATTGACTGCAACACTTTCACTGCATCATCTTTCAGGATTTGAAATAGCTGAACTGGAATTCCATCACCGCCATTAGCTTTATTCGTACTGATGTTTCCTAAGGCCCACTAGACTTCACATTCCAGGATGTCTGGCTCTAGGTGAGTGATCACACCATCGTGGGTCATGATGTTTTTTGAATAGTTCTGTGTATTCTTGCCACCTCTTCTTAATATTTTTTGCTTCTGTTAGGTCCATACCATTTCTGTCCTTTATTGTGCCCATATTTACATGAAATGTTCCCTTGGTATCTCTAATTTTCTTGAAGATATCTCTGTACAAAATGTACAAGACATATTACTTATCCATAAACCATTATTTGATGAAAGTGAATCTCAGTTCAAATAAATGACATTTTGTACAAACTCCTTTTGATCTTTGATTTTATCTTGGGGATTACCATATCTTCATTCAGTTCAATTCAATCGCTCAGTCGTGTCCGACTCTTTGGGACCCCGTGAACCACAGCACACCAGGCCTCCCTGTCCATCACCAAATCCCAGAGTCTACCCAAACCCAGGTCCATTGAGTCGGTGATGCCATCCAACAATCTCATCCTCTGTCATCCCCTTCTGCTCCTGCCTTCAATCTTTCCCAGTATCAGGGTCTTTTCAAATGAGTCAGCTCTTCACATCAGGTGGCCAAAGTATTGGAGTTTCAGCTTAAACATCAGTTCTTCCAATGAACACCCAGGACTGATCTCCTTTAAGATGGACTGGTTGGATCTCCTTGCAGTCCAAGAGACTCTCAAGAGTCTTCTCCAACACCACAGTTCAAAAGCATCAATTCTTCAGTGCTCAGCTTTCCTCACAGTCCAACTCTCACATCCATACATGACTACTGGAAAAACCATAGCTTTGACAATGTGAACCTTTGTTGGCAAAGTAATGTCTCTGCTTTTTAATATGCTGTCTAGGTTTGTCATAGCTTTTCTTTGGGGAGCAAGGGACTCATAGAGACAGACAGATAGATATAGGACTTTTCCATATACTAAAATTGACAACCCATAAATAGAAAAGCAATGAATGAGTTGGAATGCCACATTTTGTAAACATGGTTACTAATAATTGAATCAGGCAAGTAATCGATAGATGCTCAAATTAGTTGCTGAAAGCTTTATGAGGAACAGAATATTTACATATTAATTTTAATGGATGACCCATTAAATTACATTAGGAAAGAAAAAGAATGATTTTATAATAGAGATGGTTGGGATGCATCATCTTTACCAAGTGATCCAAGTTAGTGTCACCAACAACGGGATAAATTAATGCCATGCACCTACTCATGGATAATCTGTTTTTCCTGAAGAGAGTGAACAATGTGAATCAAAAATGAGGAATTTTGTATCGTTCAATTTGAGGAACACTCTACTAAAGAAGTACTCTTATTTCCTTCAAAAATATCAGTGTCATGAAACCCAAAGAAAGGTTGAATATTCTAAATGAAGGAAAACTAAAGAGTGGGAAGACTAGAGAGAGAAAAGTATAAATTAAAAGATCAGGTTAATATGAAATTGTCTGATTTTAATAATTGTGTTGTGGTTAGGTTAAATAAATATCTTTTGCTCTTGGAAAAAAAATGAGGAATTTAATGTAAATATGCATCATGTCGCCAATGTAAACTCAAGGGGTTCAGAAAGAAAGAATATGCTATATATATAGAGAAAAAGAGAATAAAAAGGCAAATATAAAAGAAATATTAAAATTCATTGAATCTGAGTTTTTGTATATGGGAGTTCTTTGCATAATTCTTAATGCTTTTCTATCTTTAAATATGTTTCATATTAAAAGTTAAAGAGGTTATGGATTTTGTGGAGTAAGTAGGACAAGGACACAACCTTTGTCCGAGCTCATTTTGAGATGAGTAACTCTAATTTCCCTCGATTCTCCAGCTCTGGCTCCTCTTATCACATTTCATTCCTTTACAAGCTGTCATTAAGGAATGGGAAGTAACCAGTCATGGGTCACAGAATTCATCTTGGTAGGCTTCCATCTCAGTGCAAAGATGGAAAAGCTTCTCTTCTGGATCTTCTCCCTGTTTTACATCTTCAGTCTGCTGGCAAATGGCATGATCTTGGGACTCATCTGTCTGGACCTGAGACTGCACACTCCCATGTACTTCTTCCTCTCACATCTGGCCATCATCGACATGTCCTATGCTTCCAACAACGTCCCCAAGATGTTGGCAAACTTAGCAAACCAGCATAGAACCATCTCCTTTGTCCCGTGCATCCTGCAGACGTTTTTGTATTTGGGGTTTGCTGCTACTGAGTGCCTGATTTTGATGGTGATGTCCTACGATAGGTTTGTGGCGATCTGTCATCCCCTCCAGTACACTATCATCATGAGCTGGAGAGCGTGCGGGGTCCTGGCTGCCACTTCCTGGGTGTGTGGATTCATTCTGGCTCTGGTCCATGCAGTTCTCCTCCTAAGACTGCCCTTCTGTGGGCCCTGGGAAGTGAACCACCTCTTTTGTGAAATTCTGTCTGTCCTCAAGCTGGCCTGTGTTGACACATGGATCAACCAAGTGGTCCTCCTTGCCGCTTCTGTATTTGTCTTAGTCGGGCCCGTGTGCTTAATGCTAGTCTCTTACATACGCATCCTCTGGGCCATCCTAAAGATCCAGTCAAAGGAGGGCCGCGGAAAGGCCTTCTCCACCTGCTCCTCCCACCTCTGCGTGGTTGGACTCTTCTTTGGCATAGCCATGTTGGTTTATATGGTGCCAGACTCCAATCAACGAGAAGAGGAGGAGAAAATACTGTCCCTGTTTCACAGTCTCTTTAATCCGATGCTGAACCCTCTCATTTACAGCCTGAGGAACACTCAGGTAAAGGATGCCTTGTACAGAGCTCTGCAGAGGAGGTCCATGTGAGGGGTACATACAGTGTTGTTTGATTGGGGATTTTCTTTTAAAAGGTGTGGTTTGCTGAAAGAAAAACTCAGAAAAATCTTCCAATGAGAAATTTGATATAAATATGGTAATTGTCCAAATTCTAGCTCAGGATATAAGGCAAAGACTCTTGGAAATGAGCATCTTTTGTCCCTTTGTCTTTAGGGACAGCTAAGTTATCAGATTATTTAGTCTTTCTTAAAAAATACTGAACTCTATCTTTTAAAAGTAGGAATATTAATGAATGAAGAGAAAATGTAAGAAAATTACATTCTTAAATTTTTCTGGCTTATGTAGTTAGACATACATAACTTCTTATCACCTTCTAGTAGCTGGACACAGTACAGTAAAATTAATATCATAAGAGAAATCCTCCAAAGTAGAGTTGAAATTTCAATATAGAAAATACTGTAGTTAAATTATTCCATCTCACCAATTTTAAGGCCAATGGATGAAGCAAGAGTTTAGAGAAACTCTAAATTCCTTGTGGAATAATTTAGAAATAAAGAGAAAAAGTTAGAGAAAGTATTAGTTCAATGAGAAACTATGTAAACAAACATATAAAAGTTTAGGATTTGATCAAATGAAGAAAATTCATTAGTAATGTTTAAATTATACTGGAGGTATGGGTTTTGAGTACTGCTCAAATTTTACATTTACTCATAGATTATGATGATTTTTAATAAGACAAGATTTAATCAGTTGAAGTTCCTGAAATTTTCGTCACCAACATTTTTGTAATTTTAACAAACCTGTCTGAAGATGGTTTAGGGTATCACCAAGCAGAATGAGACAATTATGATATAGCTGACATTATTTCTCATTCCTGGTGGCAAAAGTTTCATGGATTTATGAAAACAGATTGAACAACTGTCTCCATGATGCTGATGGAAATTATTACGATTGGATGTTTGCATATATTGCAAAATGATCACCTAAATAAGTCTAGTTACATTCATCACCATAGGTAGTTACAAAAATGTTTTGTGATGAAAACTTCTAAAATCTACTATCTTAGCAACTTTCAAGTATATAATATAGTATTATTAATCATAGTCACTACTCTGTAATATGTGCCCTTGACTTATTTATTTTATAACTGAAAGTTTATCACTCTTGACCCCCTTAACCTATTTTGCCCACCCTCCACTCCCTTCTCATGCCTCTGGGAACCACCAATCTATTCTCTGTACCAACGAGCTCAGTTTTTGTTCTAATATTTGTTTTATGTTACACATATAAGTGAGATTATATGGTATTTGTCTTTCTCCCTGACTTATTTTACTTATCATATGCCCTCAAGGCCCTTGCATGTTGTTGCCAATGGCAAAATTTCCTTCCCCCATTATACATACAATTTATTCATTGAGGGACGCTTAGATTGCTTCCACATCTTGGCTATTGTAAATAATGCTGCAATGAACATGAGGGTACATATATCTTTTTGAGTTAGTGTTTTTGTTCTTTTGGATAAATACTCGAAAGTGGAATTGCTGGATCATTTGGTAATACTATTTTTTGAGGGAGAACCCTCCATACTATTTTTCATAGTTGCTATACCAATTTGCATTACCACCAACAGTGCACAAAGATTCTCTTTTTCTCCCCATCCTTGTCAACACTTGTTATTTCTTGTTTTGTTTTGTTTTGTTTTGTTTTTTTATAATAGATATTCTAATAGGTGTAAGATGGTATCTTATTGTGGTTTGTTTGTATTTCCCTAATGATTAGTGATATTGAACACCTTTCAATGTACCTATTGTCCATCTGTATGTCTTCTTTGGAAAAAGTATTCAGATCCTTTGCCCGCTTAAAAATTGGTTTCTCTCTCTTTTTTTTTTTTTTTTTTTTGCTATTGAGTTTTGTGAGTTCTTTATATATTTTGGATACTAACCTCTCGTAAGACTTCCAAATATCTTCTCCCATTTGATAGGTTGCCTTTTCATTTTGTTGATGGTTTCCTTTGCTGTGCAGACTCTTCAGTTTTATTATTAAGTGCATCATAATGACATGGATTATTCACTATTTTCTGACAGGTCATGAAAATTTTATTTACCTCAAGAGTTAAATCCTAGATTAAGTACAAAATTGATCCTAATTAACTTACATTTAAAAAATATGTAGTTCCCAAAGGATGAAATATTCAACACTGTAAGTAGATATAATAGGTGTTAAAAAAGACAACCAGTTAAAAAGGTGAAGTCCAGATTACTGCTCTAGACATTACACATAAATAAACACATAGATAGAGTCCCTTAGCCTGGTAGAAGATAATTATTTTTACAAACTTCTTTGTTGCAGGTTTTTTCCATAATTATTTTATGCATAAATTGTTCACATGCTGCCAATGTATAATTATAATTATAATTTTAAAATAAAGGGAATCCTTAAAATATAAACTGCTACATTTTTAGAGTTAGAAGTTCTTCAAGTAAAATAGTTCTGGAGAAGATCTAAGTGTTTCAAATCAGTACTCCGAGTGAGAATTTATTTATTTTTTTTCCAGTGAGAATTTAAAAATTTGGTTAACAGTTGCCCAAAGTCAATACCTCAGATTCTAAAATGTCAGTCTGTATATTTTGAATATGTTTAAGAATATTCAACAATATAAACAATCCTTGTCAACTATAAAGTTATTCCAGTGAATCAAATATTTATTTTCTCTGTATAATTGAAAATAGGAAAAATCATCATATGGTTGTAATATTAAACATAATGCATTTTTAGGTAAAAGTATAAAGCATTTCTCCATTATGTTATTTCTTTTACAGAAAGAATGAATGGAAAAAAACAGAGAGTAAAATTGAATGCTCTTAAAATAAGGTAATAAAAAATAGCATCTCTAAACTATTATCTAGTTCAAAATTATTTTTAGAATACAATTTTTTAGCATAATTTTATTTTCACACTTGTTCTTAGCTATACATTTTCCCTTCCATTCCTGTAATACTGTCAAGATGTTAGAGCTATATTTTTGTTGTTCTGATGTAGCTGTGAATACTGTATTGTATGTTGCATTACAGGAAAGCTTATAGAAACTTTCATTATAGGAGAGGGCCAGTATAGGAGCCTTCTGGTAATTGGAAGTGATGAAGTTTCTACTGAGTCACAGTGGAGACCAATTCTACCGTGTATCCTGACTGAAAGCCCTCACTCTCACAAAAAAGGTCATGGGAGAGGGAACACGCACACACACACATTTGGACACAATACTGGCATTATACAAAACAATACAATGACCCAAATGTCAAGGATTCAGAGATACATCAGGTTAAAAGAGCAGACACTGCTAGATGGGAGTCAGAGAGACAAGTGAATGAATCCCATTTTCCCCTACTTATTGTGTAGCTGGAGTCAGTACTTAAAATATAGGACCTTCATGGTGAAATAGGAACAATCTTATGTCATAGAAAATGAAGACCTGCCAATAAGATACTGTATCAGCACAGTGCTTGATATAACACTGTGTTATAACACATAACACTGAGAAAATGCTGTTCTCAAGTACATAATGTCTAGAGGCCAGTGGTCAAGCCTGAAGCCTGAGAGTTGTCCCCAGCTGTGGACACAATATGAACAGAGTCATGTGTCCATCTGCCCAGAAGTAAGACTCTCTCCACTTGAGCTCTGCCTCCAAAAGCAGGGGCCCTGCTCTGGGGCCTCTCACAGCTGAAGAAGTAGTTGTGTTGGCAGCAGTTATATACTTACTAGTTATCACTATTATGCCAGATTAGTATTGTTCATTCACTTTCAGAGTCTTCAGAGATCTCTGGTTTCTTATCCCCAGCAAGGATCCTTTCATTCTTCTACTATCTGAGAAAGCAGTATCTTTTATGGCCACCAGACCATGTCAAGAGCTCTGAAAATATCAAGGGAGTGATCCTGTCTCTCCAGGTATGATACCTTTTTTTCCCCCTTAAGAATAATGTAAAGAACCTGCTAGTTGACCAGCAGCATTGACAGTTGATCCTTAAACAACAAGAACTTTTGAAAATCCGTGTGTAAGTTATAGTTGGTCCTCCATACAGGTGGATCTTCTGTATCTGTGGATTCAATCAACCACAGAATGTGTAGCACCGTAGTATTTACTTTTGAATAAATCTGCATATAACTGGGTCCATGCAGTTCAATCCCCATGTTGTTCAAGTACTAACTGTACAAGAGTAGGGAGCTCTCATTTGTCAAAAGAGGTGCTTCTTGGTCACTTTCTCTACCATTTTCTCAAATAAAGACTAACCTCAGTGCCTATGGTGTGGAGCAGCAGTCCCCAACCTATTTGGCATCTGGGATCAGTTTCATAGAAGACAATTTTTCCACAGGCAGGGTAGGGGGATGGTTTGGGGATGATTCAAGCATTTTACATTTATTTTGCACTTTATTTCAAGGGCTTCCCTTGTGGTTCAGCTGGTAAAGAATCTGGCTGCAATGCAGGAGACCTGGGTTCAATCCCTGGGTTGGGAAGATCCCCTGGAGAAGGAAAAGGCTACCCACTCCAGTATTCTGGCCTGGGTTGTGAAGAGTTGGACACGAGTGAGTGACTTTCACTTTCACTTTCTTATTTCTATTATTATCACATCAGCTCCACCTCAGATCGCCAGGCCTTGGATCTTGGAGGTTGGGGGCCCCTGGTCATAGAAGGTTCAATCCAGGGACAGATGACAAATATAAGCACACAAGAATCAGAGCAGGTAGTGGGCAATACAATAGAAGAAAATGACCTAGGCTTTAATTAGAAGCCCCAGTGGCTCTAGAGGTAAAGAACCTGTCTGCCAATGCAGGAGACACAGGAGACATGGGTTTGATCCTGGGTAGGAAAGATCCCCTGGAGAAGGAAATGGCAATCCACTCCAGTGTTCTTGCCTGGGAAATTCCATGGACAGAAAAGCCTGGCAGTCACATTCCATGGAATTAGAGCCCCGTGGAAGCTAGAGTGAGTCTAACCTAGGTCATTTTCCTCTATTGAATTCCCTGGCCCAGGTGGTTCATTCCCTTCTACTGGGGTTTCCTAAAGTTTAACTTATTTAAGATTGTCTGTCCTTATTTCATCCCTGACAAGGTGCTACCTGATTGTGGCGAATCAAGCAGTGGGACAGATATCAATTACTAACTGTTTATTGAGCACAGTCGTTGGATGCAGATTCCTGAGTTCAAATCCAAGCTCTGGTACTTACCGGACACTGTGTCTGGGCTGGTTATTTAAAGTGTCTCAGTCTCAATCTCTGTCTCAGTTCCATCATCTGTAAAATGGGAAGAATTGCACTTGCCTCATAGGGTAATCATGCAGATTGAGTTAACTTTTGTAACTGCATAGGGCATGCATAAATATAGCAGGAACTGTGTGTTTCACTGGTAAATCACATAGAATAAATAAATCTACCACAGCTTGGCATTGTGGTAAGGTCAGAATCCAAGAATAGAAAACTTTCCCCTTTAATGTATCTTCCTGACCCAGGAATCAAACCCAGGTCTCCCACACTGCAGGCAGACGCTTTACCCTCTGAGCCACCAGGGAAGCCCAGAGTTCTGATTAATCAGTCATAGACCTTGGAAGACTCTAAGGAGATAGTTGTTTTTTTCTAGCCTTATTCTTTCATTTGGGGAAGAAATTATTTCCCCCCCTTTATAGATGAAGCAATCAGGAATATTCAGGAAGTTTAAATTACTTATCAAAAGTGAAAAAAGTAAAAAAGAAACTCAATGAGAAGAGAGGAACTAGAAACTGAGGAAGGAGTTGTCTTAAACCTGTGGTGCTATTGCTGTCGCTTCAGTCGTGTCTGACTCTGTGAGACCCCATAGACAGCAGCCCACCAGGCTCCCCCGCCCCCAGGATTCTCCAGGCAGGAACACTGGAGTGGGTTGCCATTGCCTTCTCCAGTGCATGAAAGTGAAAAGTGAAAGTGAAGTCGCTCAGTCCTGTCTGACTCTTAGCGACCCCATGGGGAGACAGGCCTTTTTGGAAGAGGCAATTCACAGCCCCTGCTGAAAGTGATTAGAATTCTGATAAAATTTCAATAGTTTTCTGAGACACTTCGATAATCTTTCAAGATCCTTTCTGAGAATTGTAGGGTTGCTCACTCAGCTGACTATCAATTTTGGAACTTACATTTTAGTCCATTTTGAGACTAATCTAATCATTTTTAACCAGACATTTCTTTATGGTTATTGCCTCCCTTTTTTCCTACAAAATGCTTTTACCAGCAGGGGACATCTTTGAGTGAGGCTTATAAAGTGTCAGTCACAGTGCTGTCCAAATCTGCGACACCATGGACTGTAGCCCGCCAGGCTCCTCTGTCCATGGGATTCTCCAGGCAAGAATACTGGAGTGGGTTGCCATTTCCTTCTCCAGGGGATCTTCTCAACCAGGAATCAAACCTGGGCCTCCTGCATTGACAGGAGGATTCTTTACCGTCTAAAGCATCAGGGAAACCTAGCAACTTCTCATTTACCAGCATATTTGAAATGAAACTGTGATGTGGGCACAAAATTATTTTATGAGAAGTTGTCTTTAAATATAGATGTATTTCCTGACTTAATATAGCATTCCTTTCTATATTCTTAATGATTCTTACTGCTTGCTGCTTCTTCTTAATCCTAAAACTCATGGATCCATTGAATTGGAAGAAATATTAAGGGTCAACATGACCAAATATCTTCATTGAAAGCATAAGCATCTTCTCAACTGCAGCCATGGTGACTCAAAGAGATCTTTAACCAAATGTAAGCATCTTGAATAAGCCATTATTTATCTTTTATATGGGCAAAGGTTTTTTCTATTTTCAGTGGATTTATTTATTATTTGTTTATTGTCCTTCCCTTTCCCATACAGGTTCCAGGTAAAAGTAAGTCTTCTTCCTTCTCTCTCTCTTTCTCCTAAGACAAGAGAAGGCATGAGATGGCAGTGGTTCTCAAACCTGAGTTTGCACCAGAACCACTTGGAGAATTTTTAAAACTCTGATTGCTGGGCTTCACTCTGCGGTCTCTGATTCCGTAAATTTAGAGTGAGGTCCAAGATTTTGCATTTCAAAGTTTCCAGGTGTTGAAGATGGTGCCAGTCAAGGAATAGCCCATAAGATAAGCTACCTCAAAGGAAAATCCCTCTTTGATCATCCTTGAGAGAGGGGGTGGACTGAGAGAGATGTATAATCCAAAGGCATGATGTTGGGAGACTCTCGGACTGGAGGGGAAGGTGCTGAGCAGACGGAGGGTTAAAGAATGTGGTGGGAGAGGGTGTCAGGAAGATTCCTGGAGGGCCTCAGTGGGAAGCTCCATGTCAGGTTCTCACCCTAAGAAGCCGCTTCTGATTCTCTACCATCTGGCACTCTTTGTAAGGACTGGATTGTATCAATGTAAACTGGGAAAAGAACTGGTTGAAGGTATTTTGAAACTGCCTTAGGAAAAGGTCAAGTCTCTCCTCTTTTGAGCTTCACAGGCAAAGGGGTGGGGAGACAGATCCATTCTTCAGTTCAGTTCAGTTGCTCAGTTGTGTCCGACTCTTTGCGACCCCATGCACTGTAGCACGCCAGGCCTCCCTGTCCATCACCAACTCCTGGAGCTTACTCAAACTCATGTCCATTGAATCGGTGATGCCATCCAATTATCTCATCCTCTGTCCCCCTTCTCCTTCTGCCTTCTATCTTTCCCAGCATCAGGGTCTTTTCAAATGAGGCAGTTCTTCGCATCAGGTGGTCAAAGTATTGGAGTGTCAGCTTCAGCATCAGTCCTTCCAATGAACACTCAGGACTGATTTCCTTTAGGATGGACTGGTTGGATCTCCTTGCAGGGCAAAGTATCTTTGTTGGTTCCTCAAATCCAGAGTCCCCTCTGCCAGCCCTGAAGGCCTTGTTCAACAGGACAAGGGGGTGGGGAAAAGGAATGCAACCTGATTGTCATGTGGATTCCTTCTCCCCCTTCTAACTTCCTGCAGGTGGGATAGATCTAAGAAGGGCCAGGCTCTCTTAATCAGAACGATCCTCCCTAATGTTCTCCTATTTAGAGGTTACTTGGGGAACAGAATGAAATTTGGTTTGTTTTACAAAAACATCGCTCCCCGCCCCCGCCCCCAACATCTAGTAACATCTTTGGAGTTACTTTAACCAGTGTTCCCAGCGTCACCATTGTCACCGCATCACACGGAGAGCCTGACAAACTAGCCGGCCGTCTGTCCTCGGAATGAGGATGCTGTAGTCTGGCATCAGAATTGTTAAAAGTTCCCAGGTGATTTTGATGTGCCCTTTAAAGGTCAAAAAAAAAAAAAAAAGGCCAACCCCCCACCCCGCCAAAAAAACCCAATAGGCAGTCACTGCTCTCTGAAGCCTTTAATCTGGGTATAGGGGAGAAAGGCTTCAACCACCGGGCGGTTTAAGCAGCGGAGGGGCCGCAGGAGGTGCTGAGCTTAGCAAAAAAAGAAATAAGACTGTAGTGGGAGAGCTCTTCTGAAAAGGAGCCACCATTACTGACCAAGGAACTTTGGTAAAACATTTAGAATTGTACTCAAATTTGCTGCTGAAAGTCACCAGAGTTTTCAATCAACTGTGGTCTTTGAAAAACACGGCAAAGAAAACTTCAGCTTTCCCAAGTCCACTGAGTTTCCGTTTCAGCTCTGAACCTGCAGTGAGTGAGGGAGAGACTGAAGGTAAGGGCCTGAGGCTGCTTTTACCTGCAGTCTTCCTTTACTTAAGGGCATAGTTTGTGTTATTTAAAGGGCTACCCTAATTATGGCTTCTTTATAACTGGCAGACCGCTCTCGGGGCGCTTAAAGGGATCAGCGCTTGGAGGATGCCTGAAAAAAAGGGAACAGTGGTTATTTCATGTGACACAAGGTGTTTGGTTTTTTAAAACTTTGCTAAGAGTTGTGATTTGAATTTCTCTCGGAGGGAAATGGGATGCATTGCTAGTAACTTTGGTAACTTGTGCCTCTTACCTGGTGAATAGCACACAAATCCAAAATATTTGGTTAAAGTCTCTGCTTATTCAAGAAGTTAAAAAAAAATTTAAATTTCACTGATTCACATTGTAAATAAACTCCATATCCTTAACTGTAGAAGAAGCTATTTCTTTTCTAATGTCTTTTTCTTGTGTAGTTGTTTTTGACTAGTTGACTCAATGAGTCTGGATAAAATTCCTTAAAAACCGGGCTCCTATGGATAACATGTAATGCTTAAGTATTTTTCTTAATCTGTACAAACTCTTCACTCCTGGAGGTAGCTTTGTATTTTGATGGGCAGAATTTTCCCTCCATCTCTGGTACTCAGAAATTGTGTGTGTGTGTGTGTGTGTGTACATATGTGTTTTCCTCAAAGGCTTAAATGCTTGGAAGTTCCCCCCACCACCCTGCCCTCCCCACAAAGAACATGTGGGCGTCCCCGATAGCTCAGTTGGTAAAGAGTCCATCTGCAATGCAGGAGACCCCAGTTCGATTCCTGGGTTGGGAAGATCTGCTGGAGAAGGGATAGGCTACCCACTCCAATATTCTTGGGCTTCCCTTGTGGCTCAGCTGATAAAGAATCCACCTGCAATGCGGGAGACCTGGGTTTGTTCCCTGGGTTGGGAAGATCCCCTGAAGAAGGGATAGTCTACCCACTCCAGTATTCTGGCCTGGAGAATTCCATGGACTGTATAGTCCATGGGGTTGCAAAGAGTCAGATACAGCTGAGCAACTTTCACAAAGAACATGTGGATTATCAAGACCAGCATTTTTTCAATGTAACATCTCTATGCTAGAAGTGACTCATTTATAAGGCAGTTGGTCTCTGTTATAAGTCTCTCACATAGCCTTCTTTAAATTTGTTTTTTTTTTTTAATTCACATTTCTTTTCAAAACCCTGTAAATGATACATAGCCAAAGTTCTAGTCCGTCAAATCCAAATTCTAATTATAGGCATTTACATTTCATTTTCTGGTAGCACAAGTTTCATTTCTCATGATCTTTCACTAGGGTGGTCTCTGCAGTGTTTAAATAGCAATACTCCTTATTTATTCATTATCCCTTCATTCCTGTTGCTTTCCGCCATAGCTGCCACCAGCCCCGTAAGGACCATTGTCACAGCCCCCACCCCAAACCACCTAAACCACCCACTAGTTTCAAGAAATGGAATACGGAAAATACTCCTCTGTAATAGTGGCAACCCTTCTCCCTTTGAGCGTCTTTAACATGCTCCCTTGCCCCCTGGTAGCCAACCAGGGATGGCCAAACGTCCTTAAACAGCAATTAGAAAGACTTTTCCACTTCAAAAAAAAATTCCTGCCATGGCAGAATGTTTGCCAATCAGAGACTTGTCTCAGTGTTTCCTCTTTTGACTGTAGAAACTTACTGTCCTCGCGACTGTACCTCTACTGACATAAAGGTAACAGCAGACGGATTTGCGCCGAAAGTCTACGATTAAAACCCCAGGTCTCCTGCAGTGCAGGCAGATTCTTTACTGTCTGAGCCTCCAGGGAAGCTCACGCTTTCAAAAATTGTGTCTCAGACTTAGTTCTGCCTTTGAAAACAACCATCCAAATTCTATCAACTTTTCAGAAGTCCTTTTGGTTCCAACCTCTCTGTAGCTACCCAGCACTCAGCTTCCCCTTTCCTGTGTTACGTACCTCACCCCACCCCACCCCCAGACTCATCCCTACACACCCCTACTCCCCCTGCAAGAATTGTGACGTCATAGTGAGGAACTGAAGGGAGGGGTGCTGTACCTTCTCTTTTTTTCTCCCTGTGTTTCCTCTCTATCATCTCTCTCTTTCTCCCTCCCTTTTTCTCTCTCCACTTCCTTTTTCTTTCAAAATATCCATAAACCTTAAACTGAACCTAAGCATAAACACACAGTGTCCTGTCAATAAATGTGTTTGAGTATGATCATACTTATCTTCAAGGGCAGTGAGAACAAAGCTAGCCACATTACCATGTTGTTTTGCGTATGCAATATTTAGTCATGATATAGAATGTTTAATATCCCTTATACATTATTAGGAACAACTTCAGTAGTTCAAATATTCACATAAATGATATTAAATTTTTTAAAACTTAAAGAATTTGTAAACATTCTTAAAAAACAATATTTCTGTCTGTTATCCTAATCAGTTGATCTGTATCTTTAGTGTTTGAATAGTAATCACAAGTGCTTGACTTATAATGAAGTCTTACTAAATATTTTTGAATGATCACAGGTATGAAAAAATGGCTGAATGAATGAAGAAGTAATCATAATATATGTTATAAATGAGGAAAAGGACTTATCGATAAGAAAGTGTTAGGAGTTTGGGAGGAGGAATAAAAATAGAATTTGAACAGCTGTCAAGGCCAATATGGTGTTGTATATCTGCAATTCTATTTCACTGTTTTGATGGACATTATAGTTAATGCTTATCAGTTGTGAAGGAGGCAACTTGATGTATATTACTTATCAATAGTCCTTCAAACAAGAAAACATATCTACTGTCCTATAGAAAGCAACTTTTTTTCATTGAAATTACTAAGCATCCTGAGGAGAGAAAAAAGAAAATGCAAATATCAAGAATTTATTTTTAATGTAAAAAGTTATTATAATAATATCTAGAAAATATTCCCTAGCTGGATTATTAATTTCAAAAATAGAAACACTGTTTCTAAAGTTTTACAACCCATGATATTACTTTGCATAATATTATACACACAGTAGGAACTGAAACAAGCTTTTTAAATAAAGGGTGGAGTAAATGAGATTAAAAGCTCTTCCAACTCTGATTAGTGATTTATTTTCATAAGCTTCTTTGTTTGAGGTTGTATTACTTGCTATAATTTTCTAAAATAATTTGCCTTTCATCGTATTTATTTGTTTAATTGGAGGATAACTGCTTTACAGTGTGCTGGTTTCTGCCAAACAACAATCATTATATTTTAAATTGAAATACACTTGACATAGAGCATTTTGTAAATTTAAGGTGTACAGTGTTCATTTGTTATATTTATATGTTGTAATGTGATTGTCACTGTAACAATGATAGCACCTCTTTCACAATACATAATTATCCTTTTTTTATAGTGGTTGGAGTAATTAAATTCTAGTAGCTTACCAAGTTTGATTATAATACAATGTTGTCTATATTAACTATACTGTCCATTAGGCCTCTAAGGCTGATTTACTACTCACTGTTAAATTTGTACCCTAAACAACATTGATCCTATCCTCTCGCCCAAATCCCCTGGTAACCCACATTTTACTCTCTTCTTATGAAGTCTGTCTTGTCAAGATTCCTCATATCAGTGATACCATACTTGTCTTTCTTGGTCTGGTTTATCAGCATAATATGCTCGCAGTCCACTCGTGCTGTTGCAAATGGCAGAATGTCCTCCTTTTTCATGGCTGAATAATATTCCGTTATGTATATATACGACATCTTCTTTATCCATTTATCCACTGATGAGCACTTATGTTGTCTCCCTGTCTTGGCTATGGAGAAAAATGCTGCAGTAAACATGGGGGTGCATGTGTCTTTTTGAAATCCTGTTTTCATCTCCTTTGGGATTATAACCAGAAAAGGAATTGCTGGATCATATCATAGTTCTATTTTTAATTCCTTAAGGAACCTCCATATGATTTTTCATAACGATTGAACCAACTTGCATTCCCACCAAGAGTATACAAAGGTTTCCTTTCTTTCCCCCACATCCTCTCTAGCACTTGTTATCTCTTATGTTCTTGATGATAGCCAATTGAATGGGATTCCTCACATAAGTGAAAGGCTGGCCTTTGTTAAGCATGAACTAGTGACTCAATAATAACAGCAGAGAAGTTGGGATACATGCATCGATTTAGTAACTGTGAAAGCTCCAGTGCTTTGGCCACCTGATGCAAAGAGTCAGCTAATTGGAAAAGACCCTGATGCTGGGAAAAATTGAAGGCAAAAGGAGAAGTGGGTGGCAGAGGACGAGATGGTTGAATAGTATCACTGACTCAATGGACATGAGTTTGAGCAACCTCTGAGAAATAGCCAAGGACAAGGAAGTCAGCATGCTTCAGTCCATGGTGTCACAGAGCATTGGACATAGCGACTGAACAGCAGCAAAGTGTGAATGTGATGGAGAGATTGTGAACACTGTCATGTGATTTCTCATGTTCTCAGCTACTATCATGCAGTTGCTGAAACTGTGAGTGAGAGGATAGGTGGGAGATTTAAAGAGTGAGAAAATAGGGCATTTTCATCTGGGAGAGAAAACTAGGGAAATTTAGTATGATTTATAGAAGAAATGGCAACCCACTCCAGTGTTCTAGCCTTGAGAATTCCAGGGACGGGGGAGGCTGGTGGGCTGCCGTCTATGGGGTCGCACAGAGTCAGACATGACTGAAGCGACTTAGCAGCAGCAGCACCATAGAAGTAAGAACCAAATTAATGTGAATACTCATGAATTTGAAGGGATCTCAGGCATTATGATTGCATGCTTTCTCTAGATCTGACAAAGCCATCCATAACCCAAGTTTAACATCTAAATGTTTAAAGCAGAGAGATTACAATGGATTCTCTAAATATAGGATATGTATTTAGGGGAAAATGTTTTAGAAAGTGGACAAATACTTGGGAAGTATCTTGAAACCAAAAGAAGTCAGGAAAGCACTGAGGGGCTGGATTCAATCTCCATTTTTTTCCAACTAAAAAGTAGTATTTGCAATGGGAATTAACAGACACTTCCATATTAACACTTTTTAGCAAAACTGTACTCCTGAAGGAAAATACAGTCCTTGGAGGGGTTGGCTTAACAAGCTCCATGGGGGTAACATTTATTACATCATGAAACTTTCCCAAAGTAGGATATGGAGAGGAACAGTTTCAAGAAAAAGTACACAATACATACATATCCTTGGGGATTGTACTGTGGGACATGATTCATAATGTAAGGCTGAGATCTATTAAATTCCTATATCAACATCCTCTTGATGAAGGACAACCTGCAGTTCTAACATAGTTCATACCTCTCAGCACAAGCAGGCACACACGCAAACACTCATGCACTCATCACTCACACACACACGCACACTGACCGCAAGCTGAAGAGCCAAGAGGGGAGGGCTAGGTTTTGCTCTGCTCTGTAGGGAAGACAGAACGGTGAGAAGACGCTTAGTGATTTGCTCCCTGGACTCTGGGCAATGCCTCTGGGGAATGGGCTGGTTTTAAGTGATCAGACTCTAAAAACCCTCACATCCAGAGGCTCCTGAGCACCCTGAGTTCTTCTCCGTCAGGACAGAAAAGGTGTCTAGGTCTCAACCATCACTGCACTCACTCCAGGGAGCAGGTGACTCAGCTCCAGCCCTTCCCCATCTCTGTGAGTTTTCCTCTACATTTCAGCCCAAATTGAGAAAAACACCAGAAATAGTAGCAGCTCCCAGTTATATAAATCCTTACTTACACATTGATTAATGGTTAAAGAGGAGCAGGGGAGAAGGCTGGCAGAATCATCAGGTTTAGGAAAAAGAAAAAAAAAACACCCTTTTGAAGACCCCTTTCTTGCTCTGTGCTGGGGTCTCAGAGTCACATCTGATACCCACGCTGTCTAAAGGTAGGTTTCTCACTCCTCCTAGTCAGAGCCCCTCGCTGATGTCCCACATGTGGGCAGAAACTGGAGAAACTCAATGTCCCTGAATCGTAGTATCAAAGTAAAAGGGACATAAGATCATCTAGAGCGTTTGCCTCTCCTTACATGTGATGAAGCCAGAGCTGTTACGTGACTTGTCCTTCACTGTCTTTCATTTCTTCCTTGGCTGAGAACCATCTGTTCCTTCTACATCCTAGATGTGTCCTCCTGCCAGGGAAGTGAGAACCCTGGAGCTCCTTTATTTTCTGCTCAGTAGGGAGGAGTTAGTAAGTGGCTGGGAGAAACCCTCTAGGCGTTTGATAAAGATCCTGTTATTTTTCCTTTTGTAGCAAGGAAGCGGGTACCTGTACCAATTTAGCTTACCCTGATTTGCTTCCAGAATTTCTCTTCAGAAATGGTTGTCTTCATCTGAGGATAACTAAACCTGATATTCTTCACAAGGATATATAATAATTTTCAGAATATCTTAATTACTAATTCCTTCCATGATATAAAGTCCAGGCATAGGAATTAAAACTATATGTATCATCTATCTTTAGATATTTTCTCATATTATCGAGGAATATGTTAGTTTTTTAGAAACTAACATGGCTTTGGCCATGAGTGATAAAAGTCACATCATAGTTTGCAACATTTGGTAATGGAAAATTATGATGTTAATTATATAATACTGTTGTTTAACCTGTAATAACTATGTTGGTAAAGATATCTCTGTATAATGGATAGTGTAGGTCTTAAATAAATAACAAGTCATTCCTTCTTGTCATTCATCTAGGAAACAGGTGTACCTCTTTGAGCCCCAAAGTGAGATTAAGAAGAAACTATAGATTAGAAGCAAAGTGAAAAATTCATATCTTAGGGTTAATTAAAACCATATATGTAAAAAGATGTCTTAAGGAGAAAATGCCTGTAGAATGAACCTCAAGAAATGTATTTTATACCAGGTTTGGCTAAATTGTATTAAAATGTGAGAATCAACATGATAAAAGTAGAAAGGTTGAAGTGCAACAACTTCACAGGAAAGGTGAACTTGAGGTTACAGTTCTGATTGTTAAATTAGGATCTTTTCTCACGGAATGGTTTCTTCTAGTGCTGATATGTTTTGATTTTTTTGACTTGTTTGCTTTTTATAAATGATGATGATGGTGATGGATATAGGTAGAAAGATGATAGAAGTCTGAGAACTCCCATGTCCATGAGTATGCAATAAGAAAATAATAAAACATATATGCAAAAAATGTATAAAATTGAATCAATGGCATTACATTACATATAACCTGGTTAGAAGGTAATGTATTAAATCAATTAAAATATTTGTATGCAAGAAAATAGTATGCAAATGTTTAAAGTATATTGCATTGAAACATTTTGATATGGAAAATGTACCTGGCATGATTTAAGTGAGAGAAATAAAACTGTTTGTATAATTTAATTATATTTTTAAAAACATAGATACAGTGAATAGTGCAAAACTATATGTACAAGTTATTAGCAATGATCACTTTTGGCCATAGTTTTCACACACGTATTATCTCTTAAGCCTTTTATGGAATGTCATGTTTTACTAAGACTTAGGAAAACTTGATGTCAAAATTTCCTATGAGGTAAATGCTAATTTGTTCACAGAATGAATCAGACCATTGAAATTTTAATTTGTAATTCTAAAATTTCTAAGAGCCTATCATTATCTAAATACAAAGAAAACCAAAAAGTGTAAGTAATTTTAATTCTAAATATACTTTTGCCTAAAAAGTAAACTTCCATATAATATTTATATCATTTTCTTTACTAGTGTTAAATTAGTGATGTTCTCCAAAAGAAGTCAGTAAACATGTGTTAGGATTTAGACAAGTGAAGCTGAGAATTCATTATTCGGTTAACAACTTAGGTACTGTCCCAAATTGTATATGGTTTCTATTGAATGAGAATATTAGAAATTTGGCAACAATCCTGATAAAAATATTAATAACTTAATATCCAATAAATCCAGATGCTGATTTAAAAACATGATTCCTCAATAAGAAACCAAATTTATTTTTTACTCATATAGATGTACTTTATTTTTTCCCCTCTTTTTAGAAGTTTTAGTTGGAGGATAATTAGCTTACATATTGTCTTGGTCTCTGCCATATATCAACATGAATCAGCCATAGGTATACACATGTCCCTTCCCTCTTGAACTTTCATCTTACCCATCTAAGTTGTCACAGAGAACTGTATTTGAGCTCCCTGCATCATACAGCAAATTTTATGTACGGTAATGTATATGCCTCAATGCTACTCTCTCAAACTGTCCTGCCCTCTCCTTCCCCCCACTGTGTCCACAAGTCTGTTCTTCATGTCTGCATCTCTTTTGCTGTCCTGCAAATAAGTTCATAAGTACCATTTTTCTAGATTCTGCATATATGCACTAATATACAATGTTTGTTTTTCTCTTTCCAAATTGCTTCACTCTGTATAATAGACTGTTAAGTTCATCCACCTCATTAGAACTGATTCCAATGTATTCCTTTTCATGACTGAATAACGTTCCATTGTATATATATATACCACCGCTTATTTATCCATTCATCTGTTAATGGACAGGTTGTTTTCATGTCTTAGCTATTGTAAATAGTTCTGTGGTGAACATTGGGGTGCGTGTGTCTTTTTCAATTATGGAGAAACTAAATGTTTTTAGTGAAATAACTTGATTCAAAGCTGAAGTAAAAAATCTACAAGATAAGTACAGAATAATTTAAGCTGGAAGGAACAAAATACTTAAAATTATGAATTCATTTCAGTTCAGTGGCTTAGTCGTGTCTGACTCTTTGCTACCCCAGGGACTGCAGCATGCCAGGCCTCCCTGTCTATCACCAACTCCTAGAGTTTACTCAAACTCATGTGCATTGAGTGGGTGATGCCATCTAACCATCTCATCCTCTCTTGTCCCCTTCTCCTCCCACCTTCAATCTTTCCCAGCATCAGGGTCTTTTCAAATGAGTTGGTTCTTTGCATCAGGTGGCCAAAGTATTGGAGCTTCAGCTTCAGCATCACCTTCCAATGAATATTCACCTTCCAATGAATATTCAGGACTGATTTCCTTTAGGACAGACTGGTTGGATCTCCTTGCAGTCCAAGGGACTCTCAAGAGTCTTCTCCAACACCACAGATCAAAAGAATCAATTCTTTGGTGCTCAGCTTTTTTTATAATCCAACTCTCACATCCATACATGACTACTGGAAAAACCATAGCTTTGACTAGATGAACCTTTGTTCACAAAGTAATGTCTCTGCTTTTTAATATGCTGTCTAGGTTAGTCATAACCTTTCTTCCAAGGAGCAAGCATCTTTTAATTTCATGGCTGCAGTCATCATCTGCAGTGATTTTGGAGCCCCCCAAAATAAAGTCTGTCACTGTTTCCATTGTTTCCCCATCTATTTGCCATGAAGTGATGGGACCAGATGCCATGATCTTAGTTTTCTGAATGTTTAGTTTTAAGCCAACTTTTTCACTCTCCCCTTTCACTTTCATCAAGAGGTTCTTAAATTCTTCGCTTTCTGCCATAAGGGTGGTGTCATCTGCATAGTTGAGGTTATTGGTATTTCTTCCAGCAATCTTGATTCTAGTTTGTGCTTCATCCAGTCCAGCGTTTCTCATGATGTACTCTGCATATAAGTTAAATAAGCAGGGTGACAATATACAGCCTTGATGTACTCCTTTCCCGATTTGGAACCAGTCGTTTGTTCCATGTCCATTTCTAACTTTTGCTTCCTGACCTGCATACAGGTTTCTCAGGAGGCAGGTCAGGTGGTCTGGTATTCTCATCTCTTTAAGAATATAATGGAATTAACTTGGAGATACCACCTTAACCAAGTAATACACAGTAGCATCACCTATATTGGGATTACTTAACATTATTTGTGCATTCATGAAATGTTTTAATATTAACAAGGTTACATTTTTTTCCTACCAGAAATTTATAATATTAAATACAACATGGGAAATCCATGGAAAAACCCAAGTGAGAGATATTATACAAAATAAGAACTCATACTCTTCAAAAATATCAATGTCAAGGAAAGAAAACTGATTAACTTTCAGATTAGAGGAGGTAAAATGTTATATGTGACATTGGACTTCAATCTTGGACCAGCGGGGCTGAAATGCTATACCTAAAATAGTGAATCATGTTATCATTTGATGATTCTCGCTCTTAAAAAAAATCAAACAGTTTGGAGATAAACTGGCCTTTTGGTTCACTTAATTATTATATGGTTCAGAGAATATTAATGAGAGAGAGGGAGAGAAATGGTAAAGCAAACATGAAAAAATTGGTAAAGTGTGTATACTAATATTGTTTATATTTCCAATACTTATCCTAAATTTTGATAACTTCACTATAAAGTAAGAAAAACAAACATGCTGAGAAACATTTCGGAGAACTCTCATTGAAGTAGGGACAAGCACACAAACTTCTTTTGAATTTCCTTCCCATGAGTAACTCTGATTTTCGTTGCTGTCCAGCTCTGACCTTCCCATCACACTTCAGTCCCTTAGAGACTGCCTTTGGGAATGGAGGGCAACCAGTCATGGATCGCAGAATTCATCCTGCTGGGCTTCCAGCTCAGTGAAAATGTGGAATTGCTCCTCTTTGTTATCTTCATCCTGTTATATACCTTCAACCTGCTGGCAAATGGCATGATCTTGGGACTCATCTCACTTGACCCCAGACTGCACACCCCCATGTACTACTTCCTGTCTCATCTGGCCATCACTGACGTCGCCTATGCTTCCAGCAATTTACCAAATATGATGGAAAACCTAGTGAAACACAAGAAAACCATCTCCTATTTCTCGTGCACTATGCAGATGGTTTCCTATTTGGCCTTTGCTTCTGTAGAGTGCCTGACTTTGGTGGTGATGTCCTATGACAGGTTTGTGGCCATCTGCCACCCCCTGCAGTACACGGTCATGATGAACTGGAGGGTGTGCACATTGCTGGCCGTCGCTTGCTGGGCGTGTGGATTTTCCCTGGCCATAGTCCAAGTAAGTCTGTTTCTACAGCTGCCCTTCTGTGGGCCCCAGAAGGTGAACCACTTCTTCTGTGAAATTAGCTCTGTCCTCAAAGTGACCTGTGGTGAAACCTGGATCAATGAAATGTTCCTCTTTGCTGATGGCGTGTTTATCTTAGTTGGGCCTCTTTCCTTGGTACTGGTCTCCTACGTGCGCATCCTCAGGGCCATCCTGAAGATCCAGTCTAAGGAGGGCCGCAAGAAAGCCTTCTCCACCTGCTCCTCCCACCTCTGTGTGGTTGGGTTCTACTTTGGCATAGCCATTATGGTGTACTTGTCCCCTGACAGCAGTCATCTAGAGGAACAGCAGAAAATCCTTTTCCTGTTTTACACCTTCTTCAACCCATTACTGAACCCCCTTGTCTACAGTGTACGGAATGCTCAAGTAAAGGCTGCCTTCCACAAAGTATTGCAGAAAAATAGATCAGTGTGACATAGGGCAGAGTTATAGTGTAGTGAATATTTCTTCTAACAGTCTAGAAAATTTCCAATCAAAATACATGACTTAAGGATGAGGATTCTACAAAGTAACATCAGCAAGAAGGTACAATAGGAACCCCCAACTCCCTTCTTCCATGGAGATGACATAATAAAGATCTAATTGCCTTCATGGAACACCAGACATCACATAGGAGTTTGCAGCACCCCGGACTAGCACAAAGTCAAGAAGATATGCAGTGAAGTTTTTAGGGAAACTTATGGCATTTGACTGTCCATAACTGCTTTTCTATTGAAGAAGGAAATGGCAACCCACTCCAGTGTTCTTGCCTGGAGAATCCCAGGGACGGGGGAGCTGGTGGGCTGCCATCTATGGGGTCGCACAGAGTCGGACACGACTGAAGGGACTTAGCAGCAGCAGCAACTGCTTTTCTTCTCTGTCCCAGGGTATCAGGATCAGGAGAAAATTCCCATTCCCAGCCCCTCCTCAAGAGGGAAAGAGAAGAATGGACTATGCAGACTGCTTTAGCTTTTCAGGGAACAGTGTGAGGGTTTGTTAGTTGTCTTGCCTGTGGCTCTGGCACTGATGCGAATGGCAGTTTGGATTCCTTGTTGGGACCACCGAGAAACATAGCAAGCACCCAGCTTTTTATGGATATCCTGAGATACTTTGGATTTTCACAGTTCTGACCTATCTGCACTGGTATTTCATTCTTGTTTTAACATGAAATTTCCTGTTGATATTCGATGTTGAGTTTCTTTACAAGTGCTTCTTTACCATTTGCATATCTTTGACAAGGTGTTTCTTTATATCTTTTACTCATTTTTATGTAATAAACTATATTTTTAAAGTAATTTTAGAATCAAAGCAAAATTGAGTGAAAGGTACAGAGATACCCCCAATACCCCCTTGTCTCCATACATACATCACCTCCCCCATTATAAACATCCCCCTACAGAGTCATGCATTTGTTATCATTCATAAAGCCGTCCTGATACATCATCACCCAAATTTCACACTCCGTGAGGATTCATTTGTGCTGTTGTATATTCTGTGTACTGGATGAGTGTATAATTACATGCAATTATATTTTCATACCGAGTAGTTTCACTGTCCTGAGAGTCCCCTCTTCCTCTCTCACTACTAGTCCCTGGCAACCACTGATATCTTGATTGCCTCCATAGTTTTGGCTTTTCAGAATATTGGGATCATACAGTATATAGTATTTTCACATTGACTTCAGTGGTGTGCATTTAAGTTTTCAGTTTTTTGTTTGTTTGTTTGTTTTACATGCTAGTTCATTTCTTTCTAGTGCAGAATACTGTTCTATAGTCTGTATGCACCACAGTTTATCCTTTACCAACCAAAGGACATCTGGATTGCTTCTAAGTTTAGACAATTATAAATAAAGCTGCTTTAAATATTACTGTTCATGTTTTGTATGTGGACATAAGTTTTCAAATCTTTTGGATAAATACCTAGTAGTGCAATTTGTAGCTCGTATAGTAGAGTATTTTTTAAAGATGTTTTCAAACTGTCTTTTCAAGGTGGCTGCACCATTTTGCAATGAATGAAAATGAATTCCCCTCAGCAGTATATGAAACTTTCTGTTGATCCACATCCAAATCAGTGTTTGGTGTTGTGAAAGGTCAGGATTTTAGCCATTCTACTGGGTGTACGCTGATGTTTCACTGTTGTTTTAATGTTCATTTCTCTGATCACATAGATGTGGACCATCTTTTCATGTGCTTCTTTGCTATTTGTGTATCTTCTTTGAACAGGTGTCTGTCAGAGTTTTTTGCCCATTTTTAACTGACTTGTTTGTTTTCCTTGTGTGTGTGTGCTTAGTCGCTAAGTCGTGTCTGACTCTTTGTGACCCCCATGGACTGTAGCCCACCAGGCTCCTTTGTCCCTGGGATTCTCCAGGTGAGCATACTGGAGTGGGTTGCTAGTTCCTCCTCCAGGGGGTCTTCCAGACCCAGCAATCAAAACTGCATCTCCTGTATCTCCTGCTTTGCAGGCAGATTTTTTTACCCACTGAGCCACCTTTTTCTTGTGTTGTAAATGTCCTTTTTTTATTTTTTAGTATCAAGTCCTTTTTTCATACACATGCAAAGATTTCTCCCCAGCCTGTGTGTTGCTTATCTTTTCATATTTTACCAGTGTTTTTTTTTTTTTTTTTTCTTTAACAGAGCAGAAGTCTTTCAGTTCAGTTCACTCAGTCATGTCCGACTCTTTGCGACCCATGGACAGCATGCCTGGCTGCATGCCAGGCCCCCCTGTCCATCATCAACTCCCGGAGTTTACTCAAACTCATATACATTGAGTTGGTTTGCCATCCAACCATCTCATCCTCTGTCGTCCACTTCTCCTCCTGCCTTCAATCTTTCCCAGCATCAGGGTCTTTTCAGATGAGTCAGGTCTTCACATCAGGTGGCCAACTGTTGGAGTTTCAGCTTCAACATCAGTCCTTCCAATGAATGCTCAGGACTGATTTCCTTTAAGATGGACTGGTTGGATCTCCTTGCAGTCCAATGGACTCTCACGAGTTTCTTCAACACCACAGAAGTCTTTTATTCTAATTAAATGCCATTCATCAATTTCTTTTTTAATGCTGAAGAGTTTTTTATTTTCAGTTCAGAGTTTTCATTTGTATTTTAAGGGAGGACGAGTGGAGTTGTTTTAAATCTCTTGTGGTTCACCCTGAGGCAAGAATTAACAGTGAATATTGAAAGCAGTAATCAGAGGGTCATACCATTTCTGTCCTTTATTGTGCCCATCTTTGCATGAAACGTTCCCTTGGTATCTTTAATTTTCTTGAATATTGTTTTCCTCTATTTCTTTCCACTGACCACTGAAGAAGGCTTTCTTATCTCTCCTTGCTATTCTTTGGAACTCTGCATTCAAATGGGTATATCTTTCCTTTTCTCCTTTGCCTTCAGCTTCTCTTCTTTTCTCAGCTATTTGTAAGGCCTCCTCAGACAACCATTGTGTCTTTTTGCATTTCTTTTTCTTGGGTATGCTCTTGATCACTGCCTCCTGTACAATGTCATGAGCCTCCGTCCATAGGTTTTCAGGAACAACAGACTGGTTCCAAATCAGGAAGGGCGTACATCAAGGCTGTATATTGTTGTCCTGCTTATTTAACTTATATGCAGAGAACATCATGAGAAATCCTGGGTTGGATGAAGTACAAGCTGGAATCAAGGAGAAATATTAATAACCTCAGATATGCAGATGACACCATCCTTATGGCAGACAGTGAAGAAGAACTAAAGAGCCTCTTGATGAAAGTGAAAGAGGAGAGTGAAAAAGTTGGCTTAAAGCTCAACATTCAGAAAACTAAGATCATGGCATCTGGTCCCATCACTTCATGGCAAATAGATAGGGAAACAA
This sequence comes from Cervus canadensis, assembly GCF_019320065.1. Lineage (NCBI taxonomy): Eukaryota > Metazoa > Chordata > Mammalia > Artiodactyla > Cervidae > Cervus > Cervus canadensis. The sequence goes on from NC_057388.1 coordinate 101,584,671, forward strand.
TGGAAACAGTGACAGACTTTATTTTTTCTGGCTCCAAAATCACTGCAGATGGTGATTGCAGCCATGAAATTAAAAGACACTTGCTCCTTGGAAGAAATGTTATGATGAACCTAGACAGCATATTAAAAAGCAGAGACATTACTTTGCCAACACAGTTCCATCTAGTCAAGGCTATGGTTTTTCCAATAGTCATGTATGGATGTGAGAGTTGGACTATAAAAAAAGCTGAGCACCAAAGAATTGATGTTTTTGAACTGTGGTGTTGGGGAAGACTCTTGAGAGTCCCTTGGACTGCGAGGAGATCCAACCAGTCCATCCAAAAGAAGTCAGTCCTGAATATTGATTGGAAGGACTGATGCTGAAGCTGAAACTCCAATACTTTGGCCACCTGATGCGAAGAGCTGACTCATTTGAAAAGACCCTGATGCTGGGAAAGATAGAAGGCAGGAGGAGAAGGGGATGACAGAGGATGAGATGGTTGGATGGCATCATCAATACTATGGATATGAGTTTGAGTAAGCTCCGAGAATTGGTGTGCTGCAGTCCATGGGGTCACAAAGAGTTGGACACAACTGAACGACTGAACTGAACTGAATCAGAGGAGCAAGGCTTACTAGTTACTCTCCTACTCTGAAGCAGTGCAACTTGGTAGACTGATGCTTTTATGTAACTTACTATTAACTTAGACAAAATGAATAGTTGGATCTATATCTGGAACAGAGAAAGGGTGAATGAATGATTAATGAAAGTAAATATTTGAGAGTCTGAACTTGCCTACATTTACTGAGAAATATATCCAAGTAATAAATAATAGATAGGACTAAATCTGGTGGATCCAGTGTAGAAGGAAAAAAATTAAGTGTTTATTGTCAGTTTATTGCAAGAAACACTAAACAAAAAAATTTTTTTCCATATGAAAGAAATGTTTTGTGATGATAATAAGTATAAATATTTTCCCTGATTTGAAAATATTTTCTGTTTGTTTTTCAGAAGACTGTAATGTTTTCAGTTTAGTTCAGTTCAGTCGCTCAGTCATGTCTGACTCTTTGCGACCCCATGAATCGCAGCACGCCAGGCCTCCCTGTCCATCACAAACTCCCGGAGCTTACCCAAACTCATGTCCATCGAGTTGGTGATGCCAGCCATCTCATCCTCTGTTGTCCCCTTCTCCTCCTGCCCCCAGTCCCTCCCAGCATCAGGGTCTTTTCCAGTGAGTCAACTCTTCGCATGAGGTGGCCACAGTATTGGAGTTTCAGCTTCAGCATCAGTCCTTCCAATGAACACCCAGGACTGATCTCCTTTAGGATGGACTGGTTGGATCTTCTTGTAGTCGAAGGGACTCTCAAGAGTCTTCTCCAACACCACAGATCAAAAGCATCAATTCTTCGGTGCTCAGCTTTCTTTATAGTCCAACTCTCACATCCATACATGACCACTGGAAAAACCATAGCCTTGACTAGACGGACCTTTGTTGGCAAAGTAATGTCTCTGCTTTTTAACATGCTGTCTAGGTTGGTCATAACTTTCCTTCCAAGGAGTAAGCGTCTTTTAATTTCATGGCTGCAATCACCATCTGCAGTGATTTTGGAGCCCAGAAAAAATAAAATCTGTCATTTTTCCCACTGTTTCCCCATCTATTTGCCACGAAGTGATGGAACCAGATGCCATGATCTTAGTTTTTTGAATGTTGAGCTTTAAGTCAACTTTTTCACTCTCCTCTTTCACTTTCATCAAGAGGCTTTTTAGTTCCTCTTCACTTTGTGCCATAAGGATGGTGTCATCTGCATATCTGAGGTTATTGATATTTCTCCCGGCAATCTTGATTCCAGCTTGTGCTTCCTCCAGCCCAGCCTTTCTCATGATGTACTCTGCATATAAGTTAAATAAGCAGGGTGACAATATACAGCCTTGGTATACTCCTGTTCCTATTTGGAACCAGTCTGTTGTTCCATGTCCAGTTCTAACTTTTGCTTCCTAACCTGCATATAGGTTTCTCAAGAGGCAGGTCAGTGTTTTAGCTCACTTTAATTCCACCTTTCTTGCTTCCAATTTGCTGAGCTTTCTGTGTTCATGGAAACATAACTTTTTATCATGTTGGGAAATACTCCAAAGAAATTTCCTCCAAATTTGCTTTTCTGCCAATTTGGTTTTTAATTTTAATTTTTCTTCCAGTTTTATTGAGATATAATTGACATAAAACACTGTATAAGTGATAGAACATAATGATTTGACTTAAATAAAAAGTAAATTTTTTATCACAGTAAGTTTAGTAAATATCATCTCATATAGATAAAAAATTAAGGAAATTGAAAAATTCCTTGTGATGAGAACTCTTAGAAATTTCTCTCTTAACAAATTTCCTATATAATCATAGTAGTGTTAATTATGTGGCTCCCTGGTAGCTCAGCAGTAAAGAATCTTCCTGCAAATGTAGGAGATGCAGGTTTAATCCCTGGGTTGGGAATACCCCCTGGAGAAGGAAATAACTAACCCACTCCAGTATTCTTGCCTGGAAAATTCCATGGATAGAGGAGCCTGGCAGGCTACAGTTCTTGGGGTCTCAGAGAGTCAGATATGACTGAGCACACATGAGCACAAGTGTTAATTATATTTATTATATTGTACATTATATCACTAGTTATAATTTATCTTATAGTGAGGATTTTGTAATTCTGACTGCCTTTATCCAATTCTCCCAGTTTCCACTGCCCCTTTATCTGTTGATAACAAACCTGATTTCTTCTTCTATGAGTCTGATTGCTTTTGAAGTATAATTGACCTATAACACTGTTAACTTTTGCTACACAACACAGCAATTTGATATTTCTGTACATCTTCAAATGATTGTCATGATAAGTTTAGCTAGTATTTATCTCTATTCAAAGATATTATATAGTTATTGTCTATATTTCCCATACTGTATATTTCATACTGTGACTCACTTATTTTGCAACTGGAAGTTTGTATGTCTTTATCTCCCTCCCTCTCTTGTTTCTTTCCTCCTCCCTACCTCTCTTCCCTTTAGCCATGACGTATTTGTTCTCTGTATCTATGTCCCTGTTTCTGTTTTGTTGTGTTAATTCATTTATTTTGTTATTTAGTGAAAACATACAATATTTATCTTTCTCTTTATGACTTATTTCACTTAGCATAATAGCTCTAGGTTCATCCATGTTGTTGAAAATGGCAAGATTTATGGCTGAGTAGAATTCTATCATATATATACACTGCATACTCTTTATCCATCTATCTATTTTTGGGCACTTGATTTACTTGGAGATAACCCTATATGCAAAACAGAAAAAGAGACACAGAAGTACAGAACAGACTTTTGAACTCTGTGGGAGAAGGTGAGGGTGGGATGTTTCGAGAGAACAGCGTGTATATTATCTATAGTGAAACAGATCACCAGCCCAGGTTGGATGCATGAGACAAGTGCTCGGGCTTGGTGCACTGGGAAGACCCAGAGGAATCGGGTGGAGAGGGAGGTGGGAGGGGGGATCGGGATGGGGAATACATGTGACTCCATGGCTGATTCATGTCAATGTATGACAAAACCCACTGAAATGTTGTGAAGTAATTAGCCTCCAACTAATAAAAAAAAAAAAAATTAGCTTGGATTATTATAAATAATACTGCAATGAACATAGGGGTGCATATATCTTTTCTAACTAGTGCTTCTGTTTTCTTTGGATAAATACCAAGAGTTGGAATTGCTGGATTGTATGGTAATTCTGTTTTCAATTTTTTGAGAAGTTTCCCATTGTTTTCCACAGTGGATATACCAGTTTACATTCCCACCAACAGTGAACAAGTATTCCCTTTTTTCTACATCCTCACCAACACTTGCTATTTCTTGTATTTTTGATAACAGTCATCTAACGGGTGTGAAGCAATATCTCACTGTGCTTTTGATTTGCGTTTCTCTGTCAGTGATGTTAAGCATCTTTTCAAGTGCCTGTTGACCATCTGTATGTCTTCTATGGAAAAAAAGTCTATTCAGACTCTGCCCATTTTTTAATGAGGTTGTAGTTTTTTTTTTTTTTTTGAGGTTGAGATGTATGAGTTTTTTGTATATTTTGAATATTAATTCATAATTAGATCATTTGAAAATATTTTGTCTTGTTCAGTATGTGGCCTTTTCATTTCATTGATAGTTTCCTTTGTTGTGCAAATGATTTTTCATTTGATGTATTCCCACTTGTTTATTTTTGCTTTTTCTTCCTTTGCCTGAAGCAACATTCAAAAAATCAGTAAGATGAACATCAGAGTATTGCATATATTTTCTTCTAGTTTTTTCTTTTTTTACTGAAGTATAGTAAGTTTACAATATTAGTTTCAGATGTATAGCATGATTCAGTATTTTCACAGATTATATTTCATTAAAAATCATTTTGATAATGGTTGCTATAGCAGAATATTCTGCTGTACAATATATCCCTGTTGCTTATCTATTTTGTATACAGTAATTTGTTATCTCTTAATCCCTTATTCATAATTTGCCCCTCCTCTATTTGCTTTCCACTTGGTAACCACTAGTTTGTTTTCTGTATCAGTGAGTTTTTGTTCTGCATATATATTTGTTTGTATTATTTTTTATATTCCACATGTAATTGATAACGTACAATATGTGTCTTTTTCTGTCTAACCTATTTGACTAAGTGTAATAGTCTCTAGTTCTATCCATAGTGCTAAAAATGACAGACTTTTATTATTTTTTATGGATGAGTAATATTCCATTACATGTACTTACCATATCTTCTCATTCATTGTTTGGGTACTTGCATTGCTTTTTTATTTTGGCTATCATAAATAGTGCTGCTATGAATACTGGGGTGAATGCTTCTTTTCAAATTAGTGTTTTTATTTTTTTCCAGATACACAACCAGGAGAATTGCTGGATCACATGGTAGTTCTATTTTCAGTTTTTGAGGGAACTCCATACTGTTCTCCATAGTGGCTGCACCAGTTTACATTCTCACCAACAGTGTAGGAGGGTTTCTCTTCCCCACATTCTCTCCATCACTTATTTGTAGATTTTTGATGAAGACCATTCTGACTGGTAGGGTGTAATGCCTCAGTGGTTTTGATTTGCATTTCTCTGATAATTAGCAGTGTTGAGCATCCTTTCACTTGCCTATTGGTCATTCACACACATTCTTTAGAAAATGTCTATTCAGTTTCCAGGATGGGTAGCTGTGGAACCAGGGATCCCAAATCTAGTGTCATCCTGCTGCTGGGTGGACCCAGTTACTGACGTAGCTGGCCGTAGGGTCACATGTGTTACAGAGCTTCCACTGGCTGGCTGGTGTGTAAGACTGTGGCCCAGGGGATCCTGGGCGTGTTGCCTGCACACTGGTGGAGGAGGTGGTTCCCAGGGCTAGTGGCCGCTTTCTGGGATGTGGGATCAGGTCCTGGGTCCCCTGGCAGGTAAGGCTGGGCTCCAGGGTGGCAGTGTGTTCAGAGGGTCTTGAGGCAATCAGCTCGTTCATGAGAGGCCCGGTGTTGCTGCCTGGCTTGCTGCTTGGCCCTGAGCATCTAAGGACTGGTGCTACTGGCAGGCTGTAGAGCCAGTTCCCTGGACCAAAAGCTAGAGGGGTGATTCCAAAATGGTGCTTGCCAGCACCAGCATCCTCATATAGGAATGAGCTCCCCAAAATGGTTGTTTATTGGGTCTGTGTCCCCAAAGTCAGTTCTATTTGCCTCATACCTCTCCAGGAGGCATCGCAAGATTGGAGGTGTGTTTCACCCAGGTCCCATTTAAATGACTACTTTTACTCTGAGCCACAGAGCTTTGGTGAGATTTCATGTATGCTTTTTAAGAGTGGAGTCTTTTTTTTTTTTTTTTAATCCCACAGCCCCTATCGCTCACCCCAAATTCAGCACTGCTGGCCTTCAAAGCCAAATGTTCTCGTGCTCTTCTTCCTGGTACAGGAATCCCAGGCTGAGGAGCAGCTTGGGGTCTGTTCTTAGACCCCTTGCTTTTCAAGGGGAAACTCTGAAATTGTAATTATCCTCCTATTTGTGGGTCACCCACCTGAGCATCTAAGTCTTGACTATATTGTGTCACTACTCCTTCTGCCTCTCTCACTGTGGTTCCTTCTTTACATCTTTACTTATAGAAGATCTCTGCTACTTTTCTGATCTTTTGTATTAACAGTTGCTTTATAAATACTTAATAATTTTTTGTGACTGTGGGAGGAGGTGAGCTCAAGGTCTTCCTTCTCCACCATTTTTGCCACTCCTGTCCCATTTTATTTGGCAATTTTCTTCAGGATGGTTAGCTTCTAAAAATCACACTCCCATAGGTCTTCCATATGCTACTCCATTTTCTCTTTTTTTTCTTTTAATGTTTTTATTTGAGTGTTTCCTGTTGATCTTTGTTCGAATTCATTGATCTTGCACTAGATTGGGTCAAGTCTGCTATTAAATCCACATGCTGTTTTCTTAATTTCACATTATTATTTGTTCCTTAAGATGGAATATCTGCAGCCCCTCCCATCAGGAAGGTTGCCCAACCCTCTTAGATGTAGCCTCATCCCCTAGAGGGCAGACAGAAGAAGGAATATCTGATTATTTTTGTAGGTTCTAATTTTTCATTGCAATATTGGTTTTTCTATTTTGTGTATCTTTTCCCCCATTTTCTTTGATATAAGTTATTTTGAAGTCTTGAGCTTCAGTTTCTGTGGTATATCTGACACCTCTTCTATCGGCTCTTTTATCTCTTGGTTATTGATCAAGTCTTCTGCTTTTTAATATTTGGAATAATAAATCATAGACTATAGCTTATTTTGTCATATATTAAGATTAATGAAGTGAAGCTTTGTTTTTTTCTCCCTAATGACAATTAAACATGTTGTTCACCTTGCTCCTTTTAGGGCTTATTCCTCATAGATTTAAGACAAATTTCAGTTATGGTTTTTCATGTTAGGACTTAGGCAATGCCTACAAAAACCTCCACAGATATCTTTAGAATATATTTCTACACATACTTCCTCTCTATAATGTCACCCTCTAAAATCCTGGCTTTCTTATTTGCCCATAACTCTAATCTCTGTTGGAGATTTCAGCGATATACTCCTTGGGAGAAAGCCTGTGTGCCTGTGAAGCTTACTTGCACTCCCTTTAAACAAACTTGTCCTGTGTCACTCAGTCGTGTTCAGCTCGTTGTGACCCCACGGACTACACATTCCATGGAATTCTCCAGGCCAGAATATGGGAGTAGGTAGCCATTCCCTTCTCCAGGGCATCTTCCCAACTCAGTGATCAAACCCAGGTCTCCCACATTGCAGGTGGATTCTTTACCAGCTGAGCCACAAGGGAAGCCAAAGAATACTGGAGTGGGCAGCCTTTCCCTTCTCCAGCAGAATCTTCCTGACCCAGGAATCAAACCAGGGTCTCCTGCATTGCAGGCAGATTGTTTACCAGCTGAGCTACTAGGGAATCCCCAACTTAAAAAGCACACTCATTCAATTCACTTCTGACTGCATTAACAATTTTATATTTCTCAACAAAGTGTTTTGAGGAAAAAATATTTTGGAAAATTGATGTTTTGCACTTAACAAGTATTTTTAAAACTCATTAATAGCTAAATCAGGAAGAAAACAGTAGATTGCATCAGTCTGAGGAGGGTTTGGCAAGGGCACGTGTACATAATTACACACCCAACAACCATATTAGGTAACAGTTTTCTTTATATTTGATGCCTGTTTGAGTGGGTAAGTTACAGGGACAATATAATGCTGAGTTTTATCTTCGAAGATATAATTAATCTGAAAGATCAAATCAAGGACTTCCTTGGTTGTCCAGTCAAGATAAGTCTCCACACTTTCACTGCAGGGGGCATGGGTTTGATCCCTGTTGGGGGAACTAGGATCCTGCATGTCATGTGCCACAACCAAAAACCAAAAGAAATATCAAGTCATAAGCCTGAGAAGTAAATATTAAGCAAGTTGATTTGTGGCTGTTAACAAGTGCTTAGACCTGGTGCACTGGGAAGACCCAGAGGAATCGGGTGGAGAGGGAGGTGGGAGGGGGGATCGGGATGGGGAATACGTGTAAATCTATGGCTGATTCATATCAATGTATGACAAAACCCACTGAAATGTTGTGAAGTAATTAGCCTCCAACTAATAAAAAAAATAAATAAATAAATAAAAGCTTTTAAATGCAAAAAAAAAAGAGTAGGGTAAAATAGGGGTAGTTATTATGTGCTAAATTGTGTCCCCCCGCCATAATGTAAATGTTGAGGTTTTAACTGTCAGAATGTGTCCATAACTAAGCTTGCATATTTAAAATGTAATTAAGCTAAAATGAGATCATTAGGTTGGGCACTAATATGATACGACTGGTGTCCTTTTAGAAGAGATGATTAGGCTGCAGACATACATGAAAGGAAAACCGAGGAAAGTCATAGATTGCCATTACAAGCCAAAGGAGAGGCTTCAGAAGAAACTAACCCTGTTGATTCCTTGCTCTTGGACATCTAGCCACTGGGGCAATAAGAAAATATATTTTTGTTGTTGAGTCCATGTAGTTTGTGGTGCTTTGTTATGGCACTCCTAGAAAACTAACACTTTAGCTCAGAGGTATAAGAAATAATCACATAAATGTCAAGTAACAGAGTGCCAAACAATATGTATGGAGTCAGTTATCAAAGGTATTATTAAAGAAGTAATTGAAGAAAAAATGATGAATAGTACATTGCTTTCAAGTTTGGGAAAAATTTCTTTCTTATTTAAAGGTTCTGAAAATGAGGTCTTCTAGAAAATGGAATCTTCCTTTGAATGCTAACACAAAAATCTCATAGGTATTTCCAGTTGAACTCTCACTTTAAGAAGTCACAGTAATATCAGAATTTCTTATTAAGTTGCCCTTATTAAGCCTGCACTTCTCTGAGGTCCTCTAAAAGGAGCATATAGTAAAAATTTACCTTAAAAATTAAAACTATGGGGAAATAAAAACCATTTTGTAGACAAAAAGTGCATGCGGATGTGTGTGTGTGTGTGTGTGTGTGTGTGTGTGTGTATTCTTCAATCAGCAAACAAAGATGAAGATGAGCAAATTGAATTTAAAAGAGCTTAAAAAGTAAATTTAAATGAATTTAAAAAATAAATCTCCTCTGTGTTAAATCTTCCCCAAATTTGTGACATAAATATTACACTGAGATATTGCTATACAATTTGACCAGGAATGCAAAATGTCATCAGGACCACAAGCCTACTTCTCAGGCACCTAGACAGGCAGGAGTTTGTCATGTGAAAGGTTCCTCAAATTTATCTAAGCTTCTGTTGTACAAAGAATAGCTTATGCTATCTCTACATAGACAGAAAATATACTTTTACTTTTAAAAAAGCACTGATCACTAGGAATAAACTGAGTAAAGACCACCAGAAACTCTGCTCCAGAAAAGCAAAAAGCACACTGACAATCTGTCAAAAATCATCTTTTTCAAAACCTAGAAGTTAAAGACTTGCAACAATGTCAGTGTTCATCCAGGAAAAACTGCTGACCTTGTTAAGAACAGCGAGGTCTGCAGGGTTTTAACTTATTCTGTAGCCATCATCATCACTCCAGCTCCGTGGTACTCTGGAAAACAAATAGCCCTGTAGCCATGGTGAGAACCAACATCCTTACAGCCTCTGGAAGGTATAGCCAAGGTTGAAGGATCAAACTAACTTATGATGTGTGGAAAAGAAATTGCCATTAGAGTATAAAACTTGAGATTAGGATTAGAACCTAAGCATACCAGAGATTCTGGACTCAAGCTTTAATACAAATTGTTGAATCATGACTGAGTTTTATAACTAATGTTAGAAAATACAAATATTTTTATTTATAACTGCAATATAAAATATATATGTAAATATATATGTGTATATATACTGCATATATATATTATATATACACATACACATGTATATAAAATATATGTGTATATTTTATATACGTGTATATATACTTCTGTCACCAAGGACAGCTAGAGGAAGGTAAGAAATAAAGAGAAGCATTAAGCATATCCAAGTTAATCCTTAAAATATATATATATATATATATATATATAATAGAATAGTATCTACTATTATAAACCAGGCAGTCTCTTGACAACAAGCGAGAGTAATGCATGAGAAAGAAGCTTATAATCAGCTCCTTGTAGCTGGCTTTTGTGGAGAAGGAAATGGCAACCCACTCCAGTATTTTTGCCTGGAGTATCCCAGGGATGGAGGAGCCTGGTGGGCTGTCATCCATGGGGTTGCATAGAGTCAGACACGACTGAAGTGACTTAGCAGCAGAAGCAGCAGCTGGCTTTGGGGCACTGGAATTATCCTGCAACATAGAAGTCAGAGGTCTTGCTGATTCACTCTGATATGCAGTAGATAAGCATTTATTCTGGACCACTGCATTTTGGGAAGAGGCTTGGCTTGTGATATTTACTTGTATTTTATCAGCATATGAAATGTGTTGAAATCCCTGGGATTCATGAGGTCCTATAGAAAGTGAACAGAAAATAGATGACTTCTATGATCTGATCATTGGACCTAGCAAAGAGATAATTGGTATCAGTGAAATGAAGTTTCATATTCTGACCAGATGTTTTCAAGACAAAATAGGAGCAGAAATTTTCCAGACAGAAGTTGCTGGAGAAAAATCCTTGAGTAGGCAAGAGTGGTGGAATTTATAGAGTAAGTTTTAGACTGGTCTTCTCTGGGGAAAAAACTCTTAGCTCCATAGTAAGAACAGAGAAATTCAGATAAACGTGCAAATCCAGTAACTCATTCAGTGTATTAGTGCTGTCTGTCGTCCTATTGCTCTCATGTTCTCAGTTACTTACTCACTAGCTGAGACTATGGGTGGAAGGAATTATGGGAGGTTTAAAGAAAGAAAATTAAAAAAAAATCATCTTGGAGAAGACTAAGGAAACAGAATGATTTCTGGGAGAATCAAGGACCAAACTGCTGTGAATACTCGTGAATTTAAGAGGTCTGAGTCATCATATTCGTGTGCTGTCTGTGGATCTGTGTGTGTAGGCAAACCCATCCATCATCTGAACTTAATGCTCACAACAGAGAGGAGACAATGATCTCTCTAAATATAGGACATGTATTTAGGGAAAAAGTGTTATCAGAAAGAGACAAATACTTAGGGAATAGTCTAAAGTGGGGGAAGTGAAGTGAAAGTGAAAGTCTCTCGGTCGTGTCCAACTCTTTGTGACCCCATGGACCATACAGTCCATGGAATTCTCCAGGCCAGAATACTGGAGTGGGTAGCCGTTCCCTTCTCCAGGGGATCTTCCCAACCCATGGATCGAACCCAGGTTTCCCACAGTGCAGGTGGATTCTTTACCAGCTGAACCACCAGGGAAGCCCAAGAATACTGGAGTGGGTAGCCTATCCCTTCCCGATCCAGGAATCAAACCAGAGTCTCCTGCATTACAGGAGGATTCTTTTGCCAACTGAGCTGTCAGGGAAGCCCTGGGGAAATAGGGTTGCATCTCAAAGAGTTTCCAAGTAATTGTTAATATTTGCAGTGGAAAATTTTGATAATTATTGCACATTAACACTTCCCAGCAGACAGAGATTGTTCACTCCCCAAGAAAGATCCAATCCTTTGAGGGGCTGCAGTAACAATCTCCTTGGGGACTTCACTTATTACTTCATGAATCTTTCCAGCTGTAGGAAACAGATGCAGGAACAATATCGAGATAGATCAAGTGCATACTTCATATCCTTGGGGATATTACTTATGTGACAAGCACTGAGGTGTGACTTATCTGTAACAGTTTTATACCAAGATTCTCTTGAGTACAGACCTCTTTGCCATTCTTCTTGAGTTCTTATCTCTCTGCATAAACAGGTTCACAAATGTGCACAGGCACACCCACACTCCCATAGATAACACAGCAGGAGACCCAAGAGACAACAGGCAGGCTTTGCGCTCCTTTGTAGGAAAGACATAGAACAGTGAGAGTATGGTTTGTCATTTGTTCCCTGAGCTCCCCAGGAATGTCTCTGGGGAATGGGCTGGTTTTAAGTGATCAGACTCTAAAGCCATCACACTTAGAGACTCCTGAGCACCCTGAATCCTGTCCTTCCATCAGGACAGAAAAGGTGTCTGGGACTCACCATCCACTGCACTCACTCCAGGGAGCACGTGACTCAGCTCCAGCCATTCCCCATCTCAGTGAGTTTTCCTCTACATTCAAGTCTAAGATGAGGAAAAGATCAGGAATAGTAGCAACTCCCAGTTATATAAATCCTTATTTACACATTGATTAATTGTTTCAGAAGAGCAGGGGAGAAGGCTGGCAGAATCATCAGGTTTAGGCAAAAGAAAAAAGCTACCCTTTTGAAGAGCCCTTTCTTGCTCTGTGCTGGGGTCTCAGAGTCACATCTGATAGCCACGCTGTCTAAACATAGGTTTCTCACTCCTCCTAGTCAGAGCCCCTCGCTGGTGCCCACTTTATCGGAAGGGGCTGGTAAACTCAGTGTCCCTGAGTCACGGTAGCAAACTGCAAGGGGCATAGGAACATCTAGAGCTGATGTCTCTCCTTACCAGTGATGAATCCGGAAGTCTTGTGTAACTTGTCCTTCATTGTCTTTCATTGCTTCCTCTGCTGAGGACCATCTGCTCCTGCTGAATCCTGGAGATGTCCTGCCAGGAAGTGAGAGCAATGGGGCTCCTTTCTTGGCTGCCCAGTAGGAAGGTGTTTAATAAAGAGCAGGGAGAAATCCTCTAGCTATCTGATAAAGATCCCATTTGTATTTCTTTTGCCGCAGGGAAGCTGGTAAAGGTTCCATTTAGTTTAACCTGATTTGCTGTCCAGAATTATTCTCCAGTGATGGGTGTCCTCATTTGAGGGAAATCCTGTGTCATCTTCTAGAGTGTGATAACCTGAGAACCACTGTCACTTATCAGCTTTGGGGGGAAGTTCTAGCTGGTGAAAATATGGCCAAATGTCTCTACTGTAATAACAGTTTCTCTATTTACATGTCTGTGTACCTGGCAAGTTTTCAGTGAATATTTTTGTCTTACCCCTTAACATTTAAGTCAGTCTTTTAAAATGGAATAAATGAAAATCTGTCATTTCTAAAGTTTGCCATTGAAAAAGAAAATTATATATATTTATATATGTATATAAATACAACATAGTATTTCTATTGTTGTAATGAGGCATAGGATTTCTAATCCTTTCCTCTAAACTGCAACATTTTGGTTATCTTCATAAATATTTCAGCATTCTAATTTTTAATATTCAAGTTATTATTTATGAAGCTAACAGTTTTCATATTCATATAATCTGACTTCTGTTTTATAAAAGATGAGGGTTGATGATCTGTTAACAGGAAATTACTGAAAAGGCATTCTAGGCAGCCCTGACCTGAGCTTATAAACCATCAGGGGCCACTGAGGTATGAGGTGCTGGAGCAAAAGATTTCACTTTAGCAACAGGTCAGAGAAAGCAGTGATCACTCTGTAGACACAAAGCAGGATAGGAGACATCCTAGGACTCATAAAGCCTTCTGATAATCATCCTACAGGATACTGTTTATTAATGCATTTAATTATTTTTTAACTAGAAAAAAATCTCTAAGTACATGTTAAGATTAAGCAGAAATTTAAATATATTAAGTGAATGTCCTTCAAGGTATATTCTTATTTTATACACAATGTGACAGATATATTCTTTTAACTTGTAGTGAAAATACGTCAGAACATAGATTACATTTTCTAGATATTCAGGCTTTTAGAGCTGCACTTAGAAGCTAACATCAGATAAGCAGGAGCTCCATGGAAAGATGAGGAAGAAAGACAGGCATTAGAGAGCATGAGTCTGGGAGCCAGAGAATCAGGCAGTGTTATGAGGGTACTGATGGTGAAAGGCAGCAAGCTACTGGAGTTTTGATTTATGGGTAAATTTTCAACTTGTGTAGAAAGCTGATTCTACATTGAACTATGTTGCTAAGTCCCTCGCTAGACAGGTCAGGTCAGGAAGGCAGGCCAGAACCAGCAGTTAAATAGGAGCCACCGTGGAGGCGGTGAATGCTTGTGCTGACATTAGTAACATTTGAAGTTTCTGCTAGCATTCATTGTGACATTAGTACCTAAAACTAATATCTTAGAGACATGCACCAAAATAGAATAAGAGCCTTAGAATCATTTCACTAGCTGTCTCACTCAGCCTGCTGTAGAACCCGATGCTATCCTACACTATCACTAAAGAGAAGAACCTCTGGCCTACTCTCCCTGCCACAAAACACAAATATGCGTCACTCGAAGAAGTTAATAATTCAATTCCTCCAATATGCTGTATTTACTCATTTTATTTTTATTTGTGACTCTTATTTGAAATCAGTGTCTGATTATCTATCTGTTTTACCCCAATGGCAGTGACTAAAAATTAGACTTTTCTTCAGTTTCAAGCTTTGAATGGGGATTCTGTTCCTTGGTAAGTACTCCTGAAAGTGGACTTTATACTCAGTATATAATCATATTCCATCCTAAACGTGCCTTCCTATTTTTGAAAATCTGCTGAACACATTTCATGTGGTAAACAGACAAGAGACTTGAATTCATTTACATAACTTTGTCACATCATTCTTAACACATACTGATGCACTTAACTATTTTTCTCATATTATTTGTGGTGAATAATAGAGCTAATATTGGATAGTATTGCTTAGATTCCATTATATCTAAAGAGAACTGTTTTATAAAATTTCCTCAGGTAGACTATACATAATATAAAGGAGGCTATTAGACTGAGTATAAGTAAAGGCAGTTTTTGACACTAGAAATTAAGCTTTCTTTCTTACTTAGCTGTGGATTAATATCTATACTACTATAATTATAAAATCATTAGAAAGTATCTATTGAATTTTTTCATAATCAGTTATCCTCTTCAGTTTAACACCAGAAAACCACATTCATCCCTCTGCCCGATTATGTCCAATCAGGTTTTGGATTTCATAGGTGATATACCAAAAGGGACTCTGAAGCTAATGCTTTGAATGTCCCATACGTAACACCTTGCCCTCCCACTTCAGAGCACATTGGCCTGGTTTCCACAGGCCAGCAGCTGCATTTCCTTGCCTGCAGGTTCCCCAGAAACCAGAGCCACTTTACTGTCCCTTCACACAGTGAAAAGGAGCCCAAACACTTGGTCCACCCACCTCAGGGCTCTCCCCCAAGAATGCATACTAGTTGGTACATAGACACTCTAGGTCCCTTCTGCTCCAAGTGGGTACACACTGGGATGCATATTCTACACGGGCTCTAAGATTTTTCCATTGGGATCTAATTTTAGTTACTCCAATTTTGTCCCACTGCAGCATCCAAGCTTAAGCAGCTGCCTGTATGTGGTTGCATCACTTTTCCATTCCTCTGTTAATTGATGTCCATAGATTCAAAATCAGAGAACTTACTATGGAATTCAGTGTCGATCACACTATTTTGAAATGTGAGTTGACTCTTACTTTTGTTTTCTAAAAAATGACTTTGTGAAGAGATACCAGCCAGATTATTCTCATCAAGTGAGGTTCCCAAAACTTAATTTTTCTAGGAATAAGTAAATTAAATCATACATTTCTAAAACTAATTATAAGAACCCCTGCAGCATATATCTCTTTGCTCACATGAATTATAAGCTCAAGCGAAGAGATACTCTATGTTTCAACCTTTTTTTATAAGCTAAGATAGATATTTTACTTGGAAGGTAGAAAAATTATTATATATATAATCTTATAAATCTACGTGAAAGTGAAAGTTGCTCAGTCATCCCCGACTCTTTGCGACCCCATGGATTATACAGTCAATGGAATTCTCTAAGCCAGAATACTGGAGTGGGTGGCCTTTCTCTTCTCCAGGGGATCTTCCCAACCCAAGGATCGAACCCAGGTCTCCCGCATTGCAGGCAGATTCTTTACCAGCTGAGCCACAAGAGAATTAATTTTTATTTTGATATCTTTGGTTGCAGAAAATTTACTACCCCTTTATGTTTTAATGGGCTTGGGGATCATTTAGATTATTTTTCATTTGAAGTAAGTTCAAGTAAATATTTGCACAATTGCCATTTGATTAACTATTTTTCATTAGTGATTTGCAGATAATTTTTTATATTCCAAATATGAGCCCTGAATTTATTGTACCTGTTATGAATATTTCATACTTTCTTGATGATGCCTCTAGATAAATAGCAGTTAATTTCTTAGTTTTATCACTCTGTTATGTTGTTTAATATTCCACTCAATTCAAGGTCATAACTATGCTACAAAGCTTGTTTTTATCTTTTATATATAGATCATTACCTACCTGTATTTCTATTTTGGTTTGATCTTATTTCTTCATGTAAATAGACAACTGATCCATCATTATTATTGAAAACACCTGCGCCTTTGTCTTGGTTCAGATGTTCTTGTGGGGTGATGGGAATGTGCATTTTTAAATTTCTGGTTTAATCATGCTATTTCATGAGTCTACTTAATTATCTTTGTCCCAGCAGAACATTGCCTGACTGTAACTTTATAGGTCTCAATATTTCATAGAGTAAATCCTTTTACTTCGTTTTTCTTTATCATTTCCTTCACTTTTCTTACTCTTTCGTATTTTCTCATGAAACTTATAAGTAAGATTATCAATTTCTGCACATTAAAAACCTCCCTTAAATTCTGATTTGGATTTCATTGAACCTACAGATCAATATGAAGAGATCTGAAATCTTTACAAAATGTTCATTTATTCCATAAAATGTTATGTATGTTCCAGAGTTTGGATATTTGCTTATTATAATAGGTCATCTACAGAGATTTTAATGTTTTCAGCATTCATTAGTGTGTTGTCAGTAAAAACTGAAATTTATTTTCTGAATTATTTTATTGACATATAATTTGTTTACAGTTATACTAGGTTCAGGCGTGCAACCTGGTGATTCAATATTTTGCATTAATAGATTATCCCTCATTTAATGTTATAAAATATTGATTATATTTTTGTGCTCTACAGTGTATCTTCTTTACCTATGTATTGTAGCCTTGACCTCTAATTTCCTATCCCTATATTGCCCCCCATCCATCTTTTATTTAGAATAATCTTAATAAAGTTTGCATATGGCTAGAAGGCAATGGCAACCCACTCCAGTAGTCTTGCCTGGAAAATCCCATGGATGGAGGAGCCTTGTAGGCTGCAGTCCATGGGATCGCTAAGAGTCGGACACGGCTAAGCAACTTCACTTTCACTTTTCACTTTCATGCATTGGAGAAGGAAATAGCAATCCACTCCAGTGTTCTTGCCTGGAGAATCCCAGGGACGGTGGAGCCTGGTGGGCTGCCGTCTATGGGGTCGCACAGAGTTGGACATGACTGAAGCGACTTAGCAGCAGCAGCAGCAGAAAGTACTTATTGGTTACACCTTAAATTGGCACTTAGTCTTCATGTCTATAAGCAATCTACTTCAAATTTCAACCCTTTATTTTAACTTCCCACTTCAAAAATGTGGGAAATAGTTTTCTTATTCCTCCTTCTCATAATTCTTCTCCCGTATTAGTTGATTTTGTAAACTATTTTTTACATTGTCAAACTTGCATTATAGTTATTTCTTACTCAGTCTCCCCTAAGCTGTTATTTAATCTGGATAATCTTTAAAATTATAAATTACTGTATTTGATAGAAATATTTGTTTTAACACAAAATATGTTAAAATGAGTACCAATTCCATTGATTAGTGTTGAGGAAATAGCATAAATCTCTCTAGCTCAGTTACAGGATGACCTGGGTAGAAAATTGTACATAGTGACCAATGAAAACTTCATATTTTGAGCTGCTGTTATTTTATTAGCTCAATTAGGAAGGAGAAATTCTATTTTTGCTATCAAAATTTTCTTCTATTTCAGCACTGTATTATTCAAGAAACTTAATCTATCTTCACTATTATTTTTTAAAACTTTTAGTTGAAGTGAAAATGATGGTAATACAGATGAAGATATAATAAATACAATAAGGTTTATTCAGACAAAAAAATCATCCTAAATAGTTAAGATGTTACCCTATTCATTTTTCACCATGTAATGTGACTCAGTGGTAAAGTCTGCCTGCCAATGCAGGAGACTCAGGAGAGGTGGGTTTGATCCCTGGGTTGGGAAGATTCCCTGGAGGAAGGAACGGCAACCCACTCTGCCTGGAAAACCCCACGGACAGAGGAGCCCGGTGGGCTGTGTCCATTGGGCCGCAGAATGTCAGACGTGACTGAGTGAGCACACATAGTTACAGCAACATTTCATAATATTGCCAACTTAATATTTATACAAGCCCTTCCAAATGAAATCACATCATAGAAACAGGAATCTAGGACTGTCCCGCCACTTTGTTCAAGCCACTGTTCCTAAAGGGCAATGGTCCTCTTAATTGTTGCCTCCCTTTCATTGATACTTTGCAAAGTTGAAAATGCTACCAAATATTTCTTCAAAATTCCTTCTTAGTTTATTTACTTTCTGGTAAATTTAACTTTTCCATAGAGAATTTCCCTGAAACTTTCATGTGAGCATCACTTCAAAACAGGTATAAGACATTCATTTATTTAGGTATTGCCATTTTCTCAACATGTATTTTATGGTCCCTGTCTTTATGCATATTCAAGAACACCCAGATGAAACACTTTGTTTGAATTACATGGATTATTCCTAGTATTTTTTGTAAGAGAGCAATTTTCAAATTATTAAATTTTCTAATTGTGTACTTTTTTCTGATAACATTAAACTCATGTCCTGATCAACAGACAGTAGTGATAGAAGATGCTCACATAGAGACTGCAGAGATGAGTATAGGATGATTTGTTAAGCCAGAAGGAAGAAAGAACTTAAAAATTATGGACTAATAACTTTATAATAATAAAGATAATTTGGAAACACCACCTCAGCCAATTAATCCACATTAGTATCACCTATATTGAGATTAATTAACATCATCTGCAGATGTATTCATTAAAGATTTTAAGATTAGGGACATTTCTTTTCTAACAAAAATTTATAATCTGAACTTAAAATAAGGGCAATCAATGGAAAAATTATAATTGAGAGATGTACAAAACAAGAGCTCATACTCTTCAAAAATATCACTGTCAAGGCCAGAAAGAGTAACTATTTCAGATTAGAGGAGATAAAATATTTTATGTGATACTGGATTTGAATCTTAGACCAGAGAGGCTGAAATCTGTACCTAGAATAGGGAATCATTGATGTCATATCCCCTGACTTTGATAAAGATAATGAAAATAGATTAGTGAATATCCTTGTTCTGAGAATAATAAACAGCTTAGGGATGCATTGGCATTATGGTTTCACTTATGTGGTCCACAGAAAATTAACCAAATACCTACATAGGAAAAGAGATGATAAAACAAACATTAAAAAAATGATAAAATGTATATATTAGATTTGTTTATATGTTCTGATATTTTCTGAAAATTTGAATTACTTTGCAATAAAAAATAAAAAACAAAGGAAGCACTGAAAAAAAACAAAACCTCAGAGATATAGTTTCAGGCACACAGGCATCCTCCAAATTCACTTCCCATGAGTAACTCTGATTTTCGTTGCTGTCCAGCTCTGACCTTCCCATCACACTTCAGTCCCTTAGAGACTGCCTTTGGGAATGGAGGGCAACCAGTCATGGATCGCAGAATTCATCCTGCTGGGCTTCCAGCTCAGTGAAGACATGGAATTGCTCCTCTTTGTTATCTTCATCCTGTTATATACCTTCAACCTGCTGGCAAATGGCATGATCTTGGGACTCATCTCACTTGACCCCAGGCTGCACACCCCCATGTACTACTTCCTGTCTCATCTGGCCATCACTGACGTCGCCTATGCTTCCAGCCATTTGCCCAATATGCTGGAAAACCTAGTGAAACACAAGAAAACCATCTCCTATTTCTCGTGCACTATGCAGATGGTTTCCTATTTGGCCTTTGCTTCTGTAGAGTGCCTGACTCTGGTGGTGATGTCCTATGACCGGTTTGTGGCCATCTGCCACCCCCTGCAGTACACGGTCATGATGAACTGGAGGGTGTGCACATTCCTGGCCGTCGCTTGCTGGGCGTGTGGATTTTCCCTGGCCATAGTCCAAGTAAGTCTGTTTCTACGGCTGCCCTTCTGTGGGCCCCAGAAGGTGAACCACTTCTTCTGTGAAATCCGATCTGTGCTCAAAGTGACCTGTGGTGAAACCTGGATCAACGACATTTTCCTCCTTGCAGATGGCGTGTTTATCTTAATTGCTCCCATTTCCCTGGTGCTGGTCTCCTACGTGCGCATCCTCAGGGCCATCCTGAAGATCCAGTCAAAGGAGGGCCGCAAGAAAGCCTTCTCCACCTGCTCCTCCCACCTCTGTGTGGTTGGGTTCTACTTTGGCATAGTCCTGATGGTTTACATGATCCCCGACGACGATAATCGAGAGGAGCCGCAGAAAATCCTTTTCCTGTTTTACACTTTCTTCAACCCATTACTGAACCCCCTCATCTACAGTCTAAGGAATGCTCAAGTGAAGGCTGCCTTCCACAGAGTATTGAAGAAAAAGAGGACAGTGTGACACAGGGCAGATTGATGGTTTAGAAAATTTCCCAACAAAATGCATGACTTCAGGATGAGAATTCTCGAAGAGTAACATCATCAAGATGACAGAATAGGAACCCCAAGCCCCACTTCCTCCATGGAGGTGACAACATAGATCAAATTGCTGTCATGGGACACCAGAAAACATGTTGGAGTTTGCAGCACCCCAGACTAGGACAAAGCCAACAAGAGATGCAGTGAAGTTTTTAGGCCAATGTATGGCATTTGACCCACCAGACCTCCTTCTCCTCCCTGATCCAGTGATAGGATCTGGAAAAAATTCCCAACTCCCAGCTCTCCTGCAGGAGAGAGAGAGAGAAAAAGAATGGCCCATGCCTATACTTTCTAGCTTTTCAGGTCGGGCAGGAAGCCTGCAGGCTTGTTTTCTGTCATGCCTGACTTAGAGCATGGGAATGGCAATTTGGACTCCTTGTTGGGACCACAAAGAAACAGAGCAAGCGCCAACTTTTTACACTTATACATAGATTTTTAAATATTCACACTTCACGTAGATGTGTAGTGTTATCTCGTTGTAATGGGAGATTCCCTGATAAATGATATTGAATGTGTTTGCATGTGCTTCCTTACCATCTGTATATCTTTTCTGGCGAGTTATTTCTTTGTATCTTTTGCCCATTATTATGTGCTGTAATAAACTTTACTTTTTAGAGCAGTTTTAGAGTCATAGCAGAATTGAGTGGAAGATACAGATATAGCCAATTTACCCCCTGCCTCTGCACACACATAACCTCCCCCATATCACTCTCTCCATGGAGTGGTACCTTTATCATCATTCATCAACTTGCATTGACACAATATTGTCACCCAAAGTCCATCACTTACATAAGGTTTCACTCATGATGTTGTATACTCTCTGTGTTTGCACAAGTGTATGATTATGTTTATCCACCATTATATTATCATATAGAGTAGTTTTACCCCCCTAAAAAATCACCTCTTCCTTCCTCCCTCATTGCTGATCCCTGACAACCACTCATCTCTTAGTTGCTTCCACAGTTTTGGCTTTTCAGAATGTCATATGGTTGGAATTATAAAGTATGTAATTTTCTCTCACATTGGGTCCCTTCACTCAGTTGTATGGATTTAAGTTTCCTCTGTCTTTTTTTTTTCTTTTCTTTTGCTTGATCATTCATTTTAGCGCAAAGTATTATTCTGTTGTCTGGATACACCACAGTTTATCTATTTACTGACTGAAAAACATCTTGATTGCTTCCACATTTAGGGAATTACAAATTTAACTTTTTTTAAATTAATTTATTTATTTTAATTGGAGGGTAACTACTTTACAATATTGTAGTGGTTTTAAAACATCTCTGTGCAGGTTTTTGTGTGGACATAACTTTTCACATCCTTTGGGTAAATACCAAGCAGTGTGTTTAAGAAATTGTCAAACTGCCTTTCAAAGTGATTGTAGCATTTTGCAATGAATGGAAATGGATTACCCCCAGCAGTACATGAAAGTTCCTGTTGGTTCACGTCCTAGTCAGTGTTTGGAGTTATTTCTTTCTGGATTTTAGCCATTCTACTGAATATAGTGATATTTCATTTTTTTTTTTAATTTGCATTTTCCCAGCAACAGATATGTGTTTTTCATATGCTTATTTTCAACTCGTATATCTTTTTTGAATAGGTGCCTATTACAGTTTTCACCTATTTTTAAATTAGGTTGTTTTATTACTATTATGTTTTGAGAGTTCTTGGTATATACATTGGAATCCAGTCATCATCCTGTGTGAGCAAAGATCTCCGCTCTGTGGCTTCACTTTTTTATTTTTACTAGTGTCTTTCACAGAGCAACAGCTTTTAAATTTAATTAAACACAATTTATCGACTTCTTTCTTTAACGATGAAGATTTTTGATTTTCAGTTCAGGGTTGTCATTTTGTGTTTTGGAGGGAGGAAGAGTGGATAGTTCTAAATCTCTTGTGGTTTACCCTGCGGCAAGACTTAACAGTGATTATTGAAAGCAGTAATCATAAGGGCAAGGCCTACAAATAAGTCTCCTACTCTGAAACAGTGCATCTTGGCGCACTGAATTATGCTTTTACATCACTTATTAGCTTACGTGAAGTTAGTACTTGAATCCATATCTGGGAACAAAGAAAAAGTGAATAAGTGGTCAATTAAAGGAAATTTCCCAGAGCCTAGATTTACCTATATTTACTGGGAAATAAATCCAAGTGAGAAATAATATATAGGACTAAATCCCAAGGATCCAGTATGGACCAAAAGAAAAAAGAAAACAAAAAACCAAGCAAGTGTTCATTGCCAGTAGGTGCACTGCAAGAAACTACACAAAATCTTTTTTCCCTTTGAAAGACGTGCTCCCTGTTGGTAATGGGTATAGTTATTTTCTCTGAGATTTGAGGATGTTTTCTCTTTGGTCTTCTGAGTGTGACTATAATATGCCCAAGTGATGTTTTAGTTTTACTTATCCTGCCTCTTATTTGCTGGACTGTCAGCATTCATGGAAATATAACTTCTATCATGCTGGGAAATACTTCAAAGTAGTCCCCTCAAAATGTGCATTTTGCCATTTTTTAATTTTAATTTTTGTTTTAGCTCTATTGAGACATAGTTGACATGGGACTATATAAAATATAGAGCATGATAACTTGATTTACATACAAAGTAAATTTTTTATCACAAGTTTAGTAAACATCTATCATCTCATATATATATATATATATATATATAAAAGAAACAGAAAATATTTTTCTTTGTGATGGGAACTGTTAGAATTTATTCTTCAAACAATTTTCATATATACTATACATCAGTGTTAACTATATTTATTGTATTGTACATCACCTCCTTAGTATATATTTATCTTATGACCAGAAGTTTGTGGCTTTTGTCTGCCTTCATCCAATTGTCCCAGTCCCCTCCCCCATATATAGTAACCAATAACTTGATCCCTTATCCTATGAGTTTGGCTGGTTGGTTGTTGCTGAAGTATAATTGACCTATGTACTCAGTTGTGTCTGACCCTTTGCCACCCATGGACTATAGCTGCCAGGTTCCTCTGCCCGTGGAATTTTCCAGGCAAGAATGCTGGAGTGAGTTGCCATTTCCTACTTCAGGGGATCTTCCCAACTCAGGGTTCAAACCCATGTCTCTTATGTCCCCTGCATTGGCAGGCAGATTCCTTTCCACCACCAGATTCCCAGGTCACTACCTGGGAAGCCCTAGTTGACTTGTAACCCTGTGTTGGTTCATGCTGCAAAACATAGTGATTTGCTATTTCTGTACATTTCAAAATGTTCGCCAGGATAAGTCTACTTGTAATTTATCACTATACAGAGTTGCTAATTGTTGTTGGCTATATTCTCCATGCTGTACCTTTCATGCTCATTCATTACTCATTTATTTTGCAGCTGGAAGTCTGTGTCTCTTAATTCCCTCCATCACCTATTCCTTTCTCTTCCCTCCTTTCTGGCACTCATCTGGTTGTTCCCTTTTCTATGTCTCTGTTTCTGTTTTATAATATTTGTTCATTTGTTTTGGTTTTTAAATTCCACATATAAATAAAAACATCCAATATTCATCCTTCTTTGTCTGACTTATTTCACTTAGCATAATGGCTCTAGTGCCATCCATGTTATCAAAGATAGCAAGTTTTCATCCTTTCTTATAACTGAGTAATATTCCATTGCATATACCACAGTGTCTCTATTTATTCATCTGTTGATAGGCACTTAGGTTACTTCCATATCTTGGCTATTGTAAATAATGCTGCTGGGAACATTAGGGTGCATGTGTTTTTTATTAGTGTTTTTTGTTTTCTTTGGATATATACCCAGGGTTTGAATTGTTGGACCATCTGATAGTTCTATTTTCAATGTTTTGAGAAGTCTCCCCATTTTTCCCCATAGTTTGATGCATTCCCATTTATTTAGTTTGTTTTTGCTTCCATTGTCTGATGGGATATACACAAAAAGGAACCCTAGGATCAGTGTCAAAGAAAATACTGATTCTAGAAGTTTTTGTTTTTTTTAACTGAAGTATAGTTGATTACAATATTGGTTTCAGGGGTACAGCTTAATGATTTAGTATTCAGATTATACCCCATTAACAGTTATTACAAGATAATGGCTCTAGTTACCCATGCTATACAATATACCCTTGTTGCTTATGTATTTTATATGTAGCAGTTTATATCTCTTAATCTCTTCCTCATGCTTTGCTCCTCCCCTCTCCCTCCTTCCCATTAATAATGAGTAGTTTTTCTGTATCGGTGTTTCTTTTGTACATATATATTTTTTGTATTAGTTTTAGATTTCACATATAAGTGATAATGTAAAGTATTGTCTTTGTCTAATTTATTTAACCAAGCATCATATTCTCTAGGTCCATCCATGATGCTATAAATGGCAGCATTCCATTCTTTGTGTCATATTTCACTGTATATATATACATGTGTATGTGTGTGTGTGTGTGTACATATATAGGGCTTCCCTGATAGCTTAGTTGGTAACAAATCCACAATGCAGGAGACCCCAGTTCGATTCCTTGGTTGGCAAAATCCGCTGGAGAAGGGATAGGCTATCCACTCCAGTATTATTGGACTTTGCTTGTGTCTCAGTTGGTAAAGAATCTGCCTGCAGTTCGGGAGACCTGGGTTCGATTCCTGGGTTGGGAAGAGCCCCTGGAGAAAGGAAAGACTACCCACTCCAGTATTCTGGCCTGGAGGATTCCATGGACTGTATAGTCCATGGGGTCACAAAGAGTTGGACACGACTGAGAGACTTTCACCATCACCATATATGTATGTGTATATGTGTATGTATGTATATATATATATATATAAGCTTCCCAGGTGGCTCAGTGGTAAAGAATCTGTTTGCCAGTGCAAGAGATGTGGGTTTGATTCCTGTGTTGGGAAGATCCCCTGTAAAAGGAAATGGCAGCCCAGTCTAGTATTCTTGCCTGGGAAGTCCCACGGACAGAGAAGCCAGGTGGGCTACAGTCCATGGGGTCACAAAAGAGTTGTGTTATCATTTGTTTTGTTATTGTTTTCACCAATAACAAAAGTTTTCAAGACTTTGTTATTATTTTTACCACTTCCTCCCTATTTTGCCTAGAAGGCCCAGAAAGAGTTAGTGAATACTTAACTTAGCAACTAAAACTATATATATATATACATATATATATATAATGCCTGCTTGTCCTTAGTGATGTTGAGCGTGTTTTCATATCCCTGTTAGCCATCTGTGCGTCTTCTTTGGAAAAATGCCTTTGAGGTCTTCTGCCCATTTCTGTTTTCTTTTTGGCTGCACCCCACAGCTTGCAGGGCCTTAGTTCCCCAACCAGGAATCAAATTCAGGCCACCTGCAGTGGAAGTACAGTGTCCTAAGCCCTGGGGAATTCCCACTGCCCTTTTCTTGATTGGATTGTTTGTTTTATTCAAATTGACTTGTGTGAGCTGTTCATATTTTGGTTATTAACCCATGTCAGTCATGATGTCTGCAAAAATTTTCTCCCATTTTATATGTTTTTTTTTTTTCCATTTTATCCATTGTCCCTTTTCTGTGCAGAAGCTTTTAAGTTGAAATCCCATTCATTTATTTTCGCTTTTATTTCCTTTGTATTAGGAGACAGATCCAAAAAAAAATATTGCTATGATTTATGTCAGAGATAATTCTGCCTGTATGCTCTTCTAGGAGTTTTATATTTTCAGGTCTTGCATTTCATTACTTGAGACATTTTAAATTATTTTTGTACATGGTGTGAGAGAGTAGTCTGGTGTGACTCTTCTGCAGGTAGCCGTCCAGCTTGATGTAGGGCTTAGACTCCTTGGTTCTTAGGAAGAAATTCTGCAATTGTAATTGTCATCCTACCTGTGGGTCACCCACCCAGGGGTACAAGTCTTGATTCTACTGTGACTCAGATCCTCCTACCTGTCTCATTGTGGTTCCTTCTTTTTAGCTTTAGTTTAACAAGATCATTCCTGCCATTCTTCTGATCTTTCTCATCAATAATCCTTCTGTAAATACTTAAAAATTTGGTGTGCCCCTGGGAAGAAATGAACTCTGAGTCTTCTTCCTCCACCTTCTTGACTACCACTTTGCCTTTTTATTTGACTTTTCTCTTAAGTATGGTTAACTTTTTTTTAACCATGTCCCCACGGATCTTTCAGACTCTACTCCACTTTTTAAATTATTTTTCTTTTAATGCTTTGACTTGAATGTTTTTTGTTGATCTCCATTTAGGCTCATTGATCCTGTTCTTGACAGTGTCTAGTCTGCTATTAAATCTGCACAGTGTTTTCTTAATTTCACCTATTATTATTTGTGCATGTATGATATCTGATTATTTTTGAGGATTCTGATTCTTCATTTAAATATCAGCTTTTAAATTTTGTGTAACTTTGTTCCTGTTCTCTTTGACATAAATGACAGTTATTTTGAAGCCTTGTAGCTTCAGCGTCTGTGATATGTCTGAGACCTGTTCTATTGGCTCTTGTATCTCTTGGTTATTGATCAATTTTTCATGCTTTTTTATATTTGGAATAATAAATGAAAAAGACTATAGATATTTTATCATATATTAAGGTTAATGAGGCTTTGTTTTTCCCCTCTAAAGGCAATTAAACTTGTTGAGGATCATATTGTTCTTTTAGGGCTTGGTTTTAGATTTGTTAAAGCATGTGTATTTCAGTTACATTTTTGTAAGTTAGGACTTGGGCAATGCCCAAGAAAATATCTCACACATATTTTTGGGAAATCCTCTTTTACATATACTTTCTTTCTATAATCCCATCCCCTAAATCCTCTCTTTTTTATTTGCCAATAACCCCAATCCTTATTGGAAATTTCAGTTCATTTTCTTGAGCAGTGTTTGGAAAATACCTGTTGGAAGAAAGTCTGTGTGAATGTGAGGTTTACTTGTACTTCCCTTTAAACAAGTTTTACAGCCTTGTCCTATCTATCTACTTGTAAAATACACTCATTCAAAGCCTAAACTCTTCTGATTTCATTAACAACTTGACCTTTCTCAACAAATCATTAAGAGCTGTTGGAAAATCCTGTCTCCGGAAAATGTAAATGTTGAAGCTCTAATCATCAGTATCTCAGAATGTGGCTGTACTTAAGATTGCATATTTAAAAGGTCAGTAAGTTAAAATAAGGTCATTAGGTTAGGCACAATATGATTTGACTGAACTCCTCATGGAAGAGGTGATCAGGACGCAGACGTATACAGAAGTAAAACCAGGTAAAGTCACAGTGAAAAGACTGCCATCTACAAGCCCGAGAGAGACTTTAGAAGGAACCAATGCATTGAATCCTTGATCCTGGACATCTAGCTACTAGGACAGTAAGAAAATATATTTCGTTTGTTGAAGCCATGGAATCTGTGGTATTTTGATATACATCTCCAAGAAATTTGACACTTTAGTTTAGAGTTATGAGAAATAATCAAATAAATATCAGTTAACCAAGTGCCAGGCAATGCCATATGGAAGTCAGTTATCAAATAAATTGTTTACAAATATATTGGAAGAGTCTCCACCATGAAATATAATTTTTTTAAGTTTGAAAGCAGACTTCTTTTTCTTAATTATAAGTCTTAAAAATTAGGTCTTCTAGAAAATTAGATCATTATTTGAATAAGGCACACAAAAAATTCCAATTTAGCTCTAAGTCACAATAATAATATCTAAATTCCTTATTAAGTTGCCCATTCCTGCATTTCTCTGAGATCATCTCAAAGGAGCACATAATCAAATTTTACCTTAAAAATTAATTAAAATCGCAGGGAAATAAATACCATTCGGTGGACAAAGTGTGTGTGTGTATGTATTCTTCAATCCACAAACCAAGATAAGGATGAGAGATTGATTCAAAAAAGCAAAACGGCATCTCCTGTGTGCTAAATCTTCCTCATTTTGTCATAAACCCTGACAATGGAACAGTGCTGTATAATTTGGCCTGAAATGGAAGAAGTCATGAGAACCACATAACCTACTTCTCAGGCTCCTAGACAGGCAGGAGTTTGTCATATGAAAATCTATAAAATGTTCTTGAAATTAATCTAAGTTCATGTATTTTGAAGACCAGTTATGTTATCTCTGCATAGACAGAAAATATACTTTTTATTTTAAAAAAAGTACTGGTCAGTAGGAATAAATGAGTAAAGACTTCTAAAAATTCTCAACTTCAGAAAAGCCCACTGAACACTGACAAAATTTTTCCAAATCATCTTTTTCAAAACCCAGAGTTGAAAGCTTGCAAAAATCTCAGTGTTCATCCAGGGAAAACTGCTGATCTTTTTAAGAAAAATGAGGTCTGAAGGATTTTAACTTATCCTGTTGCCTTCACCATCATTCCAGTTCTGTGGTACCCTGGAAAACAAACAGTCCTGCAACCACGGTGAGAACCAGCATCCTTACAGCCTCTGGAAGGTGTAGCCAAGGTTGAAGGATCAAAAAACATTAAGACTTGATCCTAAGCAGACCACAGATCCTGTACACAAATGCTAATAAAACTTTTGTAATTATGACTAAATTTTATTGTCACCATCTGAGACGAGAATGATCATTTTAGGTGTATTTAGCAATAAAAAATATATATAAATAGACAAAAATCACCAAAGACAGTTAGGATAAGAAAAATGTAAAGATAAGTTTAAGTACATGGAAGTACATTTATACACACACACACACACACACGCACACACACACACACACTTTATAATGTTATCTGTTATATCCCAGGCACCCTCTTAACACGAGATAGAATAATGCATGAGAGAAAAGCTTATAGTGGCTTTAGGGCATTGGGATTACTCTACAAGACAGGAAGTCAAAGGACCTGCTGATTCATTGTGATGTGCAGAAAGTATTTATTGTGGACCACTGCATTTTGGGAAGAGGATTGGCTTTCACTATTAATTTATGTGCTGCTGACATAAGAAATGTGTTGAAATCCCTGGGGTTCACAAGGTCCTATACAAAGTGAATAGATGCAAAGAATAAACTCTGCAGAACACCAGTGTTTTTAGATCTGAGGAAGGAAATGAGGAATGAGCAAGGAGATTGAGAAAGAGCAATAAAAAAAGTAGAAAGACCACTGAGGAGCATAGTATCATGATAGCAGGGTGAAGAAAACTTTCAAGGAGAGAGAGGAATCAACAGTGTCAAAAGCCTGGCAGGACGAGTCAGATGACAACCAAGAACTGATCATTGGATCTAGAAAATACATAATTGGTATATTTGAAATAAATCCAGTATTCTGACTGAGTAGACAAAATAGGATGAGAAACTTTAGAGACAGAAATTGCTGGAGAGAAACTCTTGAGTAGGCAAGAGAGGTGGGATTTGGGGCATGAGTTGCAGACTGGCAATGGTTAGTGGGGAAGCTCATTAACTTCACAGTAAGAGCAGAGAAATTGAGATAAATGGACAAATTCAGTAACTCAGTCTGTGTGTTAGTACTGTACAAATTCCCATCTGATTGCTTCCATGTTCTCAATAGCTGAGACAATGTGTGGAAGGACTTATGGAAGGTTTAAAGAAAGAGAAAATAAGAAAAAAAAAATCACTTGAGAGAAGGCTAGGGAAATATAGTATGATTTCAGGGAGCCTCAAAATATTTTGTCCACCTAATATGAAGAGCCAAATTACTGGAAAAGACCTTGATACTAGGAAGAATTGAGGGCATGAGGAGAAGGGGATGACAGAGAATGAGATGGTTGGATGGCATCACTGACTCAGTCATGAGTCTGAGCAAACTCTAGGAGATGGTGAAAGACAGGGAAGCCTGGTGTGCTGCAGTCCGTGGGTCACAAAGAGCCGGACATGACTGAGTGACTGAACGACATCAAGGGCTAAAGTGCCCTGTATAGTTGTGATTGTAAACTACCTGAGACATCAAGTTTGTGTGTTTTCCTGTGGATCTGTGGGTACAGGCAAAGCCATCCATTGTCTAAAATCAGTGCTTACAATATGAAGATCACAACGATCTCTCTAAATATAGGATATACATTTAAGGGAAATTTTTTTTTTTTTTAAATGAGACAAATACTGAAGAAGTAACTTAAATCAGGAAAGCATTTAGGCAATAAAATAGGATTCAGTCTACATGAGCTTCCAAGTAATGATTAACATCTGCAATGAAAATTTTGGTTATTAGTGCACATTAACACTTTTCAGCAGACAGAGATCATTCATTCCATTAGAAAGATACAGCCCTTTGAGGGGCTGCACTAACAAGCTCCATGGGGATTGCATTTGTTAAATCATGAAAATTTTCAAAAGTAGGATATGGAGACAGGAGCAATTTCAAGATCAAGTACATGATACTTTCATATCCTTGGGGATTGTGCTCTGGGACTTAGTCAATAAATCATGACTTATATGTAAAATTTTTATACCAGAACCTCTTGAGTAAAGACATCTTTGCCAATCTTTCTGAGTCTTTTCTTCTCAGCATAAGCAGGTACATACTGTGTGTGTGCTTGCACACACACACACCACACACGGATAACAAAGCTGGAGGCCAAGAGGGGAGGGGAAAGTTTTGCACTGCTTTGTAGGAAAGATGGAGAATGGCGAAAACACTTAATAATTTGTTCCCTGGGCCCCACAGCAATGTCTCTGGGGAATGGGCTGGTTTTAAGTGATCAGACTCTAAAACCCTCACATCTCGAGGCTCCTGCGTCCTGTCTTCTCCATCAGGACAGAAAAGGTGTCTGGGACTCATCATCTCCTGCACTGGCTTCAGAGAGCAGGTGACTCAGCTCCAGCCATTCCCCATCTCTGTGAGTTTTCCTCTACATTCCAGCCCAATTTGAGAAAAATATACCAGAAGTGTACCATACCCCCTCTTTGAACAAACTATTATTTTTATACTGGTTAATTTTTTTTACAGAAAAGTGCCGGGGTCCAGCCTTGACAGGATCCAGGGGATACCCTCAGGATGAATGGTGTTGGCGAGAGAGAGAGAGAAGACAAATGAGACCAGCCTTGATAGGGCCAAGTCTGCGAGGGAGAGAAAGAGAGAGAGAGAGAGAGAGAATGACCAGATGGGGGTGTTTGCAGGGTCTGGCAGAGTCTGGCAATGCTTAAGTTTTCACCATAGCTTTTATACCCTAAGTTAGTACATTTCTAAGGGGAAGATAGTTTAACATTTCGTCAGGTTGTCCTTCACGAAACCAGGGTGTTTTCTGCATACTTCTTTGTTTATGAGGGTCTTGTACATTATCTTCTGGCCTGGGGCCTATTAACATTTTATGCAAGTCAGGTGAATGTAAACCTATTTTCTGTTTCTATGGTGACTTTAACTGAAAGGTAGCAGTCTCATAGGGCAACAGTACAAGTAGAAGTATAACCTTGTTAATACAAAAATTAATCCTTCTGCAGAAGTTGTCAGTTGCGTTTATCTAAGAAGTTTACCCCATACTGACTCTGAGACTTTGGTGAGGCAGCTTCTGCCTAGCACTCCTGGCTGACAATTAACAACCATTTCATTGTTACCACACTAGGGCTAAGTTCTTATTTCTCTAGATCTTTAACTATATTAACAATGGTTTCTATAACACAACCTTAGCACATTAAAAGCAAAAACAGCAAGCAAAACACAGCAAGCAAACGTCAACCCAATAACCACCTTTAGAATAATTTTTCTTATGTTTTCTAATAGGACTCCTTCACCCCTCAAAAATGCTCTATGTCTATTAGGGCTTTTATATAATCAGGTTCTTTATGCTATTTTATGATCAGGATAATATAAGCAATCATGCATATTAATAGCAAAGGCATAAATGCATTTGGCTAACAAACTACCAGCAAAGGAGTTTAAATTAAAACACTCCTTTCACCCTGGATAATCTCATAAAATACCACCACCTGGGAAACTTATCGATTAAAGTTCTAAATTGATTCTTATTTGGGTAGAGATCAGGGAAGGCCTTCTGCCTGTGTCACAGAAATTAGGGAGTAGTCTATTGAAGCAGGCATCAGAAAGACAGATATCATCTTTAAGGTGAGCACCGGGGGCAGCTTTTCGGAATCCCTGAAAACCTGATCCGCCTTGCCTGTCAGGTTTTCTCCTCATGACCTTGTCATGGGTGGGATCTCGTGAGCTGGCCTTTTCGGAATCCCTGAAAACCTGATCCGCCTTGCCTGTCAGGTTTTCTCCTCATGACCTTGTCATGGGTGGGATCTCGTGAGCTGGCCTTTTCGGAATCCCTGAAAACCTGATCCGCCTTGCCCGTCAGGTTTTCTCCTCATGACCTTGTCATGGGTAGGATCTCGTGTGCTGGCTCCCGACAGAACAGCAAGACAGAAGGCTGACAAATCATCAGGTTTAGGAAGAAGAAAAAGCCACCTTTGTGAAGACCCCTTTCTCTGAGTAACATCTGATACGCACGCTGTCTAAACATAGGTTTCTTGTTCCTAGTCAGAACCCTCCCGCCCCAGTTCCACTTATAGGAAGAGGCTGGTGAAACTCAATGTCCCTGAGTCGTGATATCAAACTGAAAGAGCATCTAAAGCTGATGCCTCGCCCTACAGCTGATGAAGCCAGAGGTATTGTGCAGTTTGTCCTTCACTGTCTTTCGTTTCTTCCTCAGCTGAGGACCATCCTCTTCTCCTGCATCCTGGAGATGTCCTCCTGCCTGAGAAGTGAGGAATATTAACATCATTTTCTTTGCTGCCCAGGAGGGAGGTGTTAATAAGTGGCTGGGAGAAATGCTCTAGCTACTTGATAAAGATCCCTTTATTATTTATTTTATAGCAAGTAAGCCAGTACATGTACGAATTTAGTGTGTCCTGGTTTACTGTCCAGGTTTACTCTCCAGGGATTATTGTCCTCATCTGGGGATAAACCTTTGTCATCTCCTGGAGTGGGATAACATGACTACCATTGTCACTGATCAAATTTTGGGGGGAAGTTCTAGCTGGTAAAAGTGTAAAATGTCCCTACTACAAAAGCAACTTCTCTATTTGACATGTGTTTGTAAATGGCAATTTTTCAGTGAATACTTTTTCTTTTATTCTCTTTACATTTATTTAAGTCAATCTTTAAAAACAGTACAATAAATGAAAATATATCATTCTTAAATTTTACCAAAGGAAAAAAGAAAAGAGAATCCTGTCTGTGTTGTAATGTTAGTGAGGCATAGGCTTCCTACTACCTTCCTCTACACTGCAGCAATTTGGTTATTTTCACTCATGTTTCAGCATTCTCATCTTGGAATTCAGGTTACAGTTCATGAGGCTAACAGAGCTTTCATATTCATATTCATCTATCTTCTGCTGTTTAAAAGTGGCGAATGGATGGTTTGCTAACAGGAAGTTACTGGAAAAGGATTCTCACTGGCCTTGACCTAAGCTTATAAGCTGTCAGAGTCTACTGAGTGAGTATGAGGTATGCAAGCAAAGGGTGTCACTTCTTTTTAAAAAGTTTTTATTTTATTTTATATTGGAGTATAGCTGTTTAACAATGTAGTGATAGTTTCAGATGGACAGCAAAGGAACTCAGCCATACATGCAACAGGTAAAGGAAAGCAGTGATTGGTCTCTGTAGACACCAGGTAGGATGGGGAAAGTTTGAAGACTAATGAATATAAAGATACAGCCCCATAATTTTCATCATGTAATACATTTATTAATGTTCCTTATCATTTTCTTACTAGATAAACATTTCTATGTATATATTAAAATTAATTAGAATTCTAAAATATATTTACTGAGTTTCCTTTATGGCATGTGTGGGTGAGTGCTTAAACCCAGTCATGTCCAACTCTTTGTGACACCATGGACCATGTCCTGCCAGGCTCCTCAGTCCATGGGATTCTCCAGGCCAGAATACTGGAGTGGGTAGCTATTCCCTTCTCCAGGGGCTCTTCCTGACTCAGGGATGGAACCCAGGTGTCCTGCATTCCAGGTGGATCCTTTCCCATCAGCCACCAGGGAAGCCCTTCTGTAAGGCATGTTTTTGCCATTCAGTTGTTCAGTCATGTCTAATGCTTTGCAAACCTATCCACTGCATCACACCAGGCTTTTCTGTCCTTCACTATCTTCCAGAATTTTCTCAAACTCATATCCATTGACTCGGTGATGCCATCCAACCGTCTCATCCTCTGTTGCCCCCTTCTCCTCCTGCCCTCAATCTTTCCCAGTATTAGGATCTTTTCCAATGAGTTGGCTCTTCACATCATGTGGCCAAATTATTGGAGTTTCAGCTTTAGTGTCAGTCCTTCCAATGAATATTCAGGACTGATCTCCTTTAGGATGGACTTATTGGATCTTTTTACAGTCCAAGGGACTCTCAAGAATCTTCTCTAGCACCACAGTTTGAAAGCATCAGTTCTTCAGTGCTCAGCCTTCTTTATGGTCCAACTCTCACATTCGTACATGACTGCTGGAAAAACCATAGCTTGACTATACAGAGCTTTGTTAGCAAAATGATGTGTCTGCTTTTTAATATGCTGTCTGGGTTTGTCAGAGAAGGCAATGGCACCCCACTCCAGTACTCTTTCGCCTGGAAAATCCCATGGACAGAGGAGCCTGGCAGGCTTCAGTCCATGGGGTTGCTAAGAGTCGAACATGACTGAGTGACTTCACTTTCACTTTTCACTTTAGTGCATTGCAGAAGGAAATGGCAACCCACTCCAGTGTTCTTGCCTGGAGAATCCCAGGGATGGGGGAGCCTAGTGGGCTGCCGTCTGTGGGGTCGCACAGAGTCGGACACGACTGACGTGACTTAGCAGCAGCAGCAACTGGGTTTGTCATAGCTTTTCTTTCAAGGAACAAGTGTCTTTTAATTTCATGGCTGCAGTCACCATTCACAGTGATTTTAGAGCCCAAGAAATGAAATCTGCCACTGCTTCCATTTTTTCCCCATCTATTTGCCATAAAGTGATGGGACAGGATGCCATGATCTTAGTTTTTTGAACATTGATTTTTAAGCCAGCTTTTTTACTTTCCTTTTCATCTTTATCAAGAGGCTCTTTAGTTCCTCTTCACTTTCTGCCATTAGGGTGGTATGGTGGTACTAGTGGTGAAGAATCTGCCTGCCAGTGCAGGAGACCTAAGAGATGCAGGTTTGATCCCTGGGTCAGGAAGATCCCCTAGAGGGGAAGTGGCAACCCACTCCAGTATTCTTGTGTGAGAATCCCATGGCCAGAGGAGTCTGGGAGGCTACAGTCCATAGGGTCGCAGAATTGGATGTGACTGACACAGCTTAGCAAACACACATCTGCATATCTGAGGTTATTGATATTTCTCCTGGCAATCTTGATTCCCGCTTGTGATTCACCTAGCCTGGCATTTCGTATGCCTGGATTATAGAATAAAGGTTAGAAACATAGACTCTTTTGAGAGGTATATCTAAAGATAATATGAGATAACGAGGAGATATGATGAAGAAAGACAGGCATTTGAGAGCACAAGTCTGGAAGTCAAAGAGTCAGGCAGTGTTGTTAGGGTATTGTTGGTGACAGGAAAAGACAGGAAAAAACTGCTGGAGATTTGATTTGTATGTCAACTTGTGAATTGTATAGAAGGCCAATTCTACATTAAACTTAGTTCAGTTCAGTCGCTCAGTCATGTCCGACTCATTGCGACCTCACGGACTGCAGCATGCCAGGCATCCCTGTCTACCACCAACTCCCAGAATCTACTCAAACTCATGTCCATCGTGTTGGTGATGTGATCCAACCATTTCATCCTTTGTCATCCCCTTCTCCCACCTTCAATCTTCCCCAACATTAAGGGCTTTTCCAATGAGTCGGTTCTTCTCATTAGGTGGCCAAAGTATTGGAGTTTCAGCTTCAAAATCAGTCCTTCCAATGAATATTCAGGACTGATTTTCTTTAGGATGGATTAGTTGGATCTCCTTGCAGTCCAAGGGACTCTCAAGAGTCTTCTCCAACACCACAGTTCAAAAGCATCAATTCGTTGCCACTACGCTTTCTTTACAGTCCAACTCTCACATCCACACATGACTACCGGAAAAACCAAAGCTTTGACTAGACAGACCTTTGTTGGTAAAGTAATGTCTCTGCTTTTTAATATGCTGTTAAGATTGGTCATAGCTTTTCTTCCAAGGAGCAAGCATCTTTTAATTTCATGGCTGCAGTCACCATCTGCAGTGATTTTGGAGCCCAAAAACATAAAGTCGCTCACTGTTTCCATTGTTTTCCCATCTACTAGCCATGAAGTGATGGGACCAGATGCCGTGATCTTAGTTTTTTGAATACTGACTTTTAAGCCAAGTTTTCCACTCTCCTCTCTCACTTTCATCAATAGGCTTTTTAGTTCTTCTTCACTTTCTGCCATAAGGGTGGTGTCATCTACATATTTGAGGTTATTGATATTTCTCCCGGCAATCTTGATTCCAGCTTGTGCTTTATCCAGCCTGGCATTTCGCATGATGTACTCTGCATATAAGTTAAATAATCAGGGTGACAATATACAGCCTTGGCATACTCTTTTCCCAATTTGGAACCAGTCTGTTGTTTCATGTCCAGTTCTAACTGTTGCTTCCTGACCTGCATACAGATTTCTCAGGGGGCAGACCAGGTGGTTCTTGTGTTCCCATCTCTTTAAGAATTTTCCAGAGTTTGTTGTGATCCACACAGTCAAAGGCTTTGGTGTAGTCAATAAAGCAAAAGTAGATATTTTTCTGGAACTCTCTTGCTTTTTTGATGATCCAGAGGACATTAGCAATTTGCTCTCTGGTTCCTCTGCCTTTTCTAAATCTAGTTTGAACATCTGGAAGTTCACGATTCACCTACTATTGAAGAATTTTGAGCATTACTTTACTAGCGTATGAGATGAGTGCAATGGTGCAGCAGTTCAAACATTCTTTGGCATTGCCTTTCTTTGGGATTGAAATGAAAACTGACCTTTTCCAGTCCTGTGACCACTGCTGAGTTTTCCAAATTTGATGACATATTGAGTGCATCACTTTCACTGCATCTTCTTTTCGGATTTGAAATAGCTCAACTGGAATTCCATCACCTCCACTAGCTTTGTTCATAGTGATGCTTCCTAAGGCCCACTTGACTTCACATTCCAGGGTGTTGGCTCTATATGAGTGATCACCCCATCATGATTATCTGGGTCATGAAGATATTTTTTGTATAGTTCTTCTGTGTATTCTTGCCAACTCTTCTTAATATCTTCTGCTTCTGCTAGGTCCATACCATTTCTGCCCTTTATTGAGCCCATCTTTGCATGAAATGTTCCCTTGGTATCTCTAATTTTCTTGAAGAGATCTCTAGTCTTTCCCATTCTATTGTTTTTCTCTATTTCTTTGCATTAATAACTTAGTCACTAAATCCCTAAACAGACAATGCAGGACAGGAGGGCAGACGAGAGCTAGCAATTAAACCAGCAGCCACCATGTAGACTTTAATGTTTGTGCTGATGTTAATAACATTTGATACATATGTTAACATTAATTGTAACATTAGTAACTAAAATTTGAATTTAGAGAGATGCTCTGAAATAGGATGAGGGTCTTAGAATAATTTTACATGCTGGCTGACTCATCCTGCTCATAAACTATCAAATGGTAAATCCTGTGGTCTAGTCTCCCTGGCATGTAACACAGAGATGTGTCACTCTAAGAAGTTACTAAATCAATATCTGTGTTATGCTGTATTTGCTCTTTCTGAAATTTAGGGTTCATGTTTATTTATTTATTGTTTAGGGTTCATATTTAAAATTAGTGTCTGGTATCTGTTTGGTTTACCCCAATGGTAGTGATTAAAAATTAGACTTTTATGAAGTTTAAGGCTTTGAATGAAGCCTATCTTCTTTGGTGAGTGCCCTGAAAGTGGGCTTTATGCACAATATATATTCTCCATCCCATCCTAAATATGCCTTCCTATTGTTGAAAATCTGCTGATCACCTTTCATGTAGTAAACAGACCAGAAACTTCATTCGCATAAATTGACCTCATTATTCTCAACACATACTAATGCACTTAAACATAATTCTCATATTGTTAGTGGTAAGTAACAGAGGTATTAGATGATACTCTTTAGATTATATTTTATTGAAATAGAGTTTTATAAAATTCTTTCAGGTACAAGATAGGTGATATAAAGAAGACCTGTATGTTGAATATAAGGAAAACCAACTTTTGAAATTAAATTAAACTTTCTTTTCACTTAACTATGAATATCTATTCTACTTTTTAAAAAATCATTAGAAAATATTTTAAATTGACAATTATCCTCTTCATTTAAAATTTTAAATGGAAAATTATCCTCTTCATTTAAAACCAGAAAATCACACCTATCCCTCTGCCTGATTACGTACAATCAAATTTTGGATTTGAGAGGTGATGTACAGACAGGAATTTCATAGCTGATGCTGCAGGTGGCCCGTACATAATGGCCCTCCCACTTCAGTGCACGCTGAATTGACTTCCAAATGGCTCCACCTGCATTTCTTTGCCTATAGTTTCCCCAGAAACCAGAAGCACTTTAGTAGCCCATCACACAGGGAAAAGAAGCCCTAATTCTTGGTCCACCCACCTCAGAGCTCTCACCCAATAATGGATACTAGTTGGTATATAGACACTTCAGCTCCCTTCCTCTCCAGGTAGGTTAACAATGAAATATATATTCTTCTCTGGCTCCAGGATTTTTCCATTAAGGTCTAACTTCCATTAAGATCTACAGTTTCTTCTTACTTGATCATCCAAACTTAAGTGGCTCTCTTTTCTTGGTTGCCCCTCTTTTCCACTCCTCTAGTTGTATCTTCAGTGGTTACTTCCTAAAACGTACTTGTAATTGAGTAATTGTCCCAGGGTTGGCTTCTGGGGGGGAACCCAATTCTTTTTGGATTTGAAATAGCTCAACTGGAATTCCATCGCCTCCACTAGCTTTGTTCGTAGTGATGCTTCCTAAGACCCACTTGACTTCACTCTTTTGCTGGGACCCCAGTTCGATTCTTGGGTCAGGAAGATCCGCTGGAGAAGGGGTAGGCGACCCACTCAAGTATTCTTCGGCTTGCCTTGTGGCTCAGCTGGTAAAGAATCTGCCTGCAGTGCGGGAGACCTGGGTTCAATCCCTGGATTGGAAAGATCCCCTGGAGAAGGAAGCAGCTGCCCACACCAGTATTCTGGCCTAGAGAATTCCATGGATTGTATAGTCCATGGGGTCACAAAGAGTCAGACATGACTGAGTGACTTTCACATGCTCACACAATGAAAAAAACTATTGAGACCTTAATCTCTAAGCAGGAAATTTCCAAGAGTCTATGACTTCTGAATACAAAGAAAAGAAAAATTGTAAATGTATAGACTTTACTTTTGTACTGTGCCTGATTTTGGTGGCAATGTCCTATGGCAGGTATGTGATGATCTGCCATCTCCAGTATGCTGTCATAATCTTGTTAGTAATAATATTGATAATATTGAGATAATTTTCTCTAATACTTTTATTAATTTAGTGAAATATATTTGCTTCTCCAAAAGAAGTCAATAAAGATGTATTAGGATTAAACCATAAAATAGAGAATACATTATCCCCTTAACAATTTATATACTGTTCCAAATTATTTCCATGTTAAAGAACATACTAGAATTTTGGTAACAATCATGATAAAAAATAACTAACATTCAATAAAGCAGATATTGCCTTGAAAATATGGTTCTTCAATAAAAGGAGATATATTTTAGTGAAATAACTCATTCCAGGCTGAAGTAGGAAATCTAAAAGATGAGTATAAATAAGTTATTAAGGCTGAAAGAAGAAGGAAGTTTAAAATTATGGATCAATAACTTTATAATGGAAATAACTTGGAGAGAGCATCCTGACTTAGTCATCCACATGAAAATCACCAATGTGACAAATCAACATTATCTGTGTATTAATGGAAAGAATTAAATGACTTTTTTCTTTCAAAAGTTTTCATTTCAACAAAATAGGGAGAATCAGTGGAAAACCACAGTTGAGAAACATTAGACAAAACAAGAACTCGGAAGTATGAGAGTCAAGGCAAGAAAGACTAACTACTTAAGATTACAGGAAATGAGTATGATATGTGATATTGGATTTGAACCTTAGACTAAGAGGCAGAAAATGCTGTATTTAATGTAGTGACTCATGTTAAAGTTACGTTTCCAAATTTTTGGTAATCATACTGAAAACAGACTAGTGACTATGCATGTTATGGAGAAAAAATTCAAAAGTTTGGGAATAAATTGCCAATATGTGATTATGGTAGCATTTTAGTCATATGTGGTCTACAAAGAATTAATATTTACAGACAAAAGATGTCATAAAGCAAACATGAAGAATTGGTGAAATGTATATATGAGTATTGTTTATAATCCCTGATACTTGTCTAAAAATTTGAATTACTTCACATTAAATAGTAAAAAAATTAAATAAATAAGGCAAGGGAACATTGGAGGAAAAAAACTCAGTGATGTAGGGACAAAATGAACT
Source organism: Cervus canadensis (assembly GCF_019320065.1). Taxonomy (NCBI): domain Eukaryota; kingdom Metazoa; phylum Chordata; class Mammalia; order Artiodactyla; family Cervidae; genus Cervus; species Cervus canadensis. Next base: position 101,625,704 of record NC_057388.1, read on the forward strand.
TCCTCTGAATTTGCTTCACATAAATAACTCCTGTCTTCATTGCTATCCAGCCCTGACCGTCCCATCACACATCAGCCCTTTATAGACTGTCACTGGCAATGGAGGGCAACCAATCAGAGATCTCAGAATTCATCCTGGTAGGATTCCAGCTCACTGAAGACATGGAATTGCTCGTCTTTGGTATCTTCTCGCTGTTATATACATTCAACCTGCTGGCAAATGGCATGATATTGGGACTCATTGTCTTTGATCCCAGGCTGCACTCCCCCATGTACTTATTCCTTTTCCACCTGACCCTCAATGACATGTTCTATGCTTCTAGCAATTTGCCCAATCTGCTGGCAAATCTAGCAAAACACAAGAAAACCATCTCCTTTGTCCCATGCAATTTTCAGATGCTTCTCATGTTGAGTTTTGGTTCAGTAGAGTGTCTGATTTTGTTGGCGATGTCCTATGACAGGTATGTGGCGATCTGCCATCCCCTCCAGTACATGGTCATCATGAACTGGAGAGTGTGCTCCATCCTCGCCATCACTTGCTGGGCATGTGGATTTGCCCTGGCCCTGGTCCAAGTAATTCTCTTGTTAAGATTACCCTTCTGTGGGCCCCAGAGGGTGAACCACTTCTTCTGTGACATTCGTTCTGTCCTCAGATTGACCTGTGGTGACATCTGGATCAATGAAATGTTCCTCTTTGCTGATGGCATTCTTATCTTAGCTGGGCCTCTTGCCCTGATGTTGGTTTCCTATATGCTTATCCTCTGGGCCATCCTGAAGATCCAGTCAAAAGAGGGCTGCAAGAAAGCCTTCTCCACCTGCTCCTCCCACCTCTGTGTGGTTGGGTTCTACTTTGGCATAGCCATGGTCGTTTACATGGTCCCTGACAACAGTCAACGAGAAGAACACCTGAAGATCCTTTTCCTGTTTTACACTCTATTCAACCCATTGCTGAACCCTCTTGTCTACAGTGTAAGGAATGCTCAGGTGAAGGCTGCCTTCCACAGAGTATTTCAGAAAAAGAGGACAGTGTGAGGGAGGGTCCAGTTTTGGTTCAGAGCATTCTTTCCCCTTCAGAGATGTGATTGCTGGTGCAAGAAAACTCAGAATTCCCCAGAAAGAGGCATGATTTAATGAAGAACACTAGCATCAGCATGATGGAAGAATAGGAATCCCTAAGCCTCCATTCCTCCATGGAGACAAGAACATACAGACCTAATTTCCTTTGTGAAAACACCAGACGTTGGATGATAGAGTGCTGCACCCCAGTAAAGCACAATGCCAAGAAGAAATACGGTAAGCATTCAGGCAAGTTTATGCTATTTTACCCTCCATACCTGCTTCCCTTTCCTGGCAATGTATCGGTATCAGGAGAACATCTCCAACTCCCAACACTCCCTCAAGGGAAAAAATAAGAATGGATCATGCAGAATACTCTTGGGTTTTCAGGGAATGGCTTGAGGATTTGTTAGTTGTCTTGCCTAATTCAGAGCACCAATGGGAATGCCAGTTTGGACTCCTGGTTGGGATCTCTAAGAAAGATGACAAGCACCAAACTTTCTACAGCTGTATAGGGATATTTTGGGTTTTCACAGTTCTCATAAAGCTGCACTGGTATCTCATTCTTGTTTTCAAATGAAATTCCTTGATGACATGTAATGTTGAGTTTTTTAGTAGTTATTTCCTTGCTATCTGTTTATCCTCCTTGGTGAGATGTCTCTTTACATCTTTTCCCCACTGTTATGTAATACTTTATTTTTTTAGAGCAATTTCAGAGTCACTGCAAAATTGAGTGGAAGTTGCAGATACCCTGTGTAATGCTCTGCTTCCAAACATGTATAACCTCCTCCGTTATCAATATCCCCCTTCAGAGTGGCACATTTGTTATTCATAGACCTATAGGAACAATCATCATCACCCAAAGTCCATAACGTACATTTGAACTTCTGTGTGTTTCCATGGGTGTTTAAGTATGTACATCCACCATTATATTATCATACACAGTGTTTTCAACTGCCCTAAATGATTGCCTCGTCTTTCCTCCCTCATTGCAAATCTCTGGCAACTACTAATCTCTTAATTCCCTCCAGAAAATAAGAAAAAAGGTGGTCACTCAGCCTTGTTCTACTCTTTGTGACCCCATGGACTGTAGCCGACCAGGCTCCTCTGTCCATGGAATTCTCCAGGCAAGAATGCTGGAGCAGGTAGCCATTCCCTTCTCCAGGGGATCGTCCCAACCCAAGTATCAAACCTGGGTCTCCTGCATTGCAGGCAGATTCTTTACTGTCTGAGACATCAGAGAAGCCCAATTCCCTCCATGGTTTTGGCTTTGCCAAATATCATATGGTAGGAAAAATATGTAGTTTTTTTTCACATTGGTTCCCTTCACTCAGCTGTATGCATCTGTTTCCTCTGTCTTTATTTTTGCTTGATAGGTCATTTCTTTTTCATGCAGAATATATTTCCTTTTTCTGAATGCACCATAGTTTGTTTATCCATTTACCTACCAAACAACATCTTGATTGCTTCCAGATTTAAGCAATTATGAATAAAGTTACTTTAAACATCTCTGTACAGGTTTTTGTGTTGACATAAATTTAAAATCCTTTGGATAAATACCGGGCAGTGCAACTGGTAGATCCTGTTGTTAAGAGGATACTTAGTTGTTTGAGAAATGTGAAACTTTCAAAGTGACTATATCATTTTCTTGAATGAAAATGAATTTTCTTCAGCAATATGTGAAAGTTCCTGTTGATTCACGCACTAATCATTGTTTGGTGTCAATTTTCTGGATTTTAGCCATTCTACTAAGTGTATAATGATATTTCATTGTTTCAATTTGTGTTTTCCTGATGACAGAGGTATGGAGTGTCTTTTCATCTGTTATTTACCATCTGTCTGTCTGTCTTTGAATAGATACCTGTTAGGGCCTTTGGCCCATTTTTAAATAGCATTGCTTGTTTTCTTACTATTTTGTTTTAAGAGTTCTTTGTATATTTCAGAATCAAATTATTGTTCCTATATGCACAAAGATTTTCCTCCATTCTACAGCTTGAGTTTTTATATTCTTACCAGTGTATTTCCCAGAGCAAGAAGTTTTTTGTCTTTTGATCATTATTTTTTCTATTATAAATGTTTAATTGATGTATAATTTATTTACAATGTGTTTCCGCTGTACAATGTGTTTCTGACTTACTTCACTTAGTATGATAATCTCCAAGTCCATCCGTGTTGCTGCAAGTGGCGTTATTTCACTCTATTTATTGCTGCATGCTATACCATTGTATAGTTTCCATAGTGGCTGTAACAATTTACATTCCCACCATAATGAACACGGGTTCCCTTTGCTCTAGGTCCTCATCAACATTTATTATTTCTTGTCTCTGATAATGTCATGTCAACAGATGTGAGGTGATATCACTTTGTGATTTTTCTTTGCATTTCTCCAATAATCAGTGTGATAGTGAGCCCTTTTTCAGGTGCCTATTAGCCATTTGTATATTTTCATTTTTAAAATATCTGTTCAGGTCTTCTCACCATTTTTTTCATTTGATTGTTCATTTTATCGATATTGAGTTGAGTGAGCTGATATATGAGGCTTCCCTGATGGATCAGCAGGTAAAGAATCTGCCTGCAGTGCCGGAGACACAGGAGCTGTGGGTTCAGTCCCTGTGTTGAGGTGATCCCCTGGAGGAGGAAATGGCAAATGACTCCAGTATTCTTTCTTGAAAAATCCCATGAACAGAGGTTTGGATATTCTTACTGGTCATGTTATTTACAAACTTTTTATTCCATTCCATAGGTTTTTTTTGTTTTGTTTTGTCCATGATTTCCTTTTCTGTGTGAAAGCTTTTAAGTTTAATTTGGTCTCATTTATTTTTGCTTGTATTTCCTTTATATTAGGGAACAGTTCTTAAAGAAAACTCTTGCTATGATTTATGCCAGAGTGTATTCTGCCTCTCCTCTCTTCTAGGAGCTTTGTATTTTTAGGTCTCCCATTTAATTATTTAACTAATTTTTAATTTATTTTTGTATATGGTTCTAGAGAATAGTCGGATTTGATTCTTTTGCATGTAGCTTTCCAGCTTTCCCAACACTGTTTATAGATGAAACTGTCTTTTCCCCATTGTATAATCTTGCCTTCTTTGTCATAATTAATGGCCGTACAACTGTGGGTTTATTTCTGAACTTTCTGTTCTGTTCCATGGATGTGTCTGTCTCTTTTTGTGCCACTGCTATGCTATTTTCATTACTGTAGCTTTGTAGGGTAGTTTGAAATCAGGGACTGTGATACCTACAGCTTTGTTCTTTCTTAAGATTGTCTTGTTTATTGGAATCTTTTGTATTTCCATACTAATTTTAGGGTTATTTCTTCTAGTTTCATGAAAAATTCCATTGGTGTTTTGATAGTTATTACATTGAACCTATGCGTTGTCTTGACTAGTATGGGCATTTTATCAATATTACTTCTTCCAATCCATGATACAGTATATCTTTCCACCTGCTTGTGTCATCTTCAGTTTCTCATCAGCATCTTACAATTCCACAAGTCTTGATGTAGTCCACTTTGGGTTAATTCTCCTTGGCACTCTCTGTGCTTCCTGGACCGGAATCTGTATTTCCTTTCCCAGGTTCATAAAGTTTTCAGCTATTAAATTTGCAAATACTTTTTCTTCACCTTTCTCCTGTCTCCTTCTGGGACCCTCCATAATGCATATGTTAGTTCTCTTAATGCTGTCCCAGTGGTCTCTTATTCTGTTCCCATTTATTTTTGTTCATCTCTTCTCTGTTCAGCTTCAGCAGTTTCCACCAATCTGTCTTCCAGCTTGCTGATCCATTACTCTGTATCATCTAATCTTGATTGTTCCTAAGGTATTTACATCTCAGTTCTTTTTTTTCTTCTAATTTTTTTTATACATTTTCCTAAACTCTTTGTTAAAAACTTTAAACTTCCCACTCTATTCATCCAATCATTTCCTAAATTCCTTGAACATCTTATAGTCATCACCTTGAACTGTTTCTTGGGTAGATTGCTTATTTCCACTTCACGTAGTTCTGGAACCTTATCTGTTCCTTTGTTTGGGACATATTTTCTATCTCCATATTTTGCCTCCACAATTTGCTGTTTTTATTACCATGTATTTGGTAGGTTGATAATGTTTCACAACCTTGGACATGTGGTTTTTCTAGAAAATGTTCTCTATGTCCAAGCAACACACTAGCCTCTGATCACCAGGGTAGGACTTTGCTATGGGATCACTAGAAAACTGAAACTTTCAGTAAAAGCTGTAAGAAATAATTGTCAGTTTAAAGTGTGCCAAGAAATGACATATGGAAGTCACTTATCAAATATAGTATTGGAAAATTTCCACCATGAAATGAAAAATGACAGTACACTTTTTTTCAAGTTAGGGAAGAGATTTCTTTTTCATAACTGTGAATCTTAAAAATGAGATCTTCCAGAAAATAAGATCGTATTTCAGTAATTACACTAAAATATCTTACTATATTTCCAGTACCACTAGTATTTTAAGATGTCACAATAAATCACATCAGAAGTCCTTATTATAAGTCCTTATCAGAAATCCAATCCCCCAAGCCTACACATCTCTGAGATACTCTAAAAGGAGCAGATAATCAAAATTCACCTTAAAAATTAATTAAAACCATGGGGAAATAAATACCATTTTGTGGGCAAAGACTATGTGTGTGTGTGTATGTGTGTGTATTCTTCAATCCACAAACCTAGCTAATGATGAGCAAATTGAATTCAACAGAGCAAAAAGACAACTTCTCTTTGCTAAATCTTTCCAACATTTGTGACATAATCATCAAGAAGGGGACATTTGACCTAAATGTAAGAAGTCTTCTGAACCACAGAACCTACTTTCCAGGCTCCTGAAAAGGTAGGAGTTTGTCAGGTGAAAGTATAGAAAAGAGTCTTAAATTTTATCTAAGCTTGTATAGTGTAAAGATAGTTTATGCTGTCTCTGAATAGACAGAATATATACTTTCATTTCAAAAAACACTGTTAGATAATAGGAATATCACAGTAAAGATTTCCAAATATTCTCTGCTCCAGAAGAGCAAAAGAAACACTGACAAAATTTGTTAAAGTCATGTTTTTCTAAACCCAGAAAGTAAAGCTTGCAAAAATCTGATGGGTGATCACCCAAGAAAAAGCTTCTCCCTTGATAAGACATGAGCCCTGTGGAATTTTAACTTGCTCCCTTGATCACCATTCTAGCTCTGTGTGGTAACATAGAAAATAACAACCTGCAACCATGGTGAAAACTAGCATCCTTAAAGCCTCTGGGAGGAGTAGACAGGATTACAGGAACAAAATACATATAACGTATAGAAAGAAAGTTACAGTTACGGTATAAACTTTGATGTTTCGATTAGAACTTAAGGAGAGCATAGATCCTGTACTCACAAATTCTAACACAAATTGTGGAATCTAGTCTGAATTTTACAACCAACATTGGAAAAGAAAGTGAATTCTTTTAGTTATTATTAGCAATACAAAAATTTATGTAAAATACAATCACCAAAAATAAAGAAGATAAGAAATAAAAAGAAACATCAAGCTTATAAAAGTTAAATTTTTAAAATGTGTGTGTACATATATACACACACACGTACATATATGTATGTATATATAAATAATGGAGTACATTGTAAACCAGACACTCACTTGGCAAAGGAGAGAGTAATACGTGAGAGAAAATCTTATAATCAGCTCCTTATAGGTGGCTTTTGAGCACTGGAATTACTCTAGGAGATGGGAGGTCATAGGATCTGCTGATTCACTGATGCACAGGAGATAAGCGTTGATTTTGGACAACTGAATTTGAGAAGAAACCATGTGATATAAATTTACGTGTTATAAGCATACGGAATGTGTCAAAATGCCTGGGATTCATGAGGTGCTATAGAAAGTGAGTAGAAAGCATCTACAAAGCAAAAACCCTGAACAATGCCAGTGTTTCTAGATCGAGGAGGGGCATAAAGATCCAGAAAAGGAGTCTGAGAAGGAGCAACAAGAAAGGTATAAAGACCACTGGAGGACTGTCGTTTTATGAAATTCAAGTGAAGAAATGTTTCAGAGAGCGCCAGTGAATAAGGTAAATGCCACAGGCAGGTCAAGTCAGATGACGACTAAGAACTGATCCTTGGATCTAGCAAGTAGATAATTCAGCTCAGTTCAGTAGCTCAGTCGTATCCGACTCTTTGTGACCCCATGGACGGCAGCATGCCAGGCCTCCCTGTCCATCACCAACTTCTGGAGTTTACTCAAACTCATGTCCATTGAGTTGGTGATGCCATCCAACCATCTCATCCTCTGTCGTCCCCTTCTCCTCCCACCTTCAGTCTTTCGCAGCATCAGGGTCTTTTCAAATGAGTCAGCTCTTTGCATGAGGTGGCCAAAGGATTGGAGTTTCAGCTTCAACATCAATCCTTCCAATGAACACTCAGGAGTGATCTCCTTTAGTATGGACAGGTTGGATCTCCTTGCAGTCCAAGGGACTCTCAAGAGTCTTCTCCAACACCACAGTACAAAAGCATCAATTCTTCAGCACTCAGCTTTCTTTATAGTCCAACTCTCACATCTATACACAACTACTGGAAAAACCATAGCTTTGATTAGATGGACCTTTGTTGGCAAAGTAATGTCTCTGCTTTTTAATATGCTATCTAGGTTGGTCATAACTTTCCTGCCAAGGAGTAAGCATCTTTTGATTTCATAGCTGCAGTCACCATCTGCAGTGATTTTGGAGTCTAAAAACATAGTCTCTCACTGTTTCCCCTGTCTCCCCATCTATTTGCCATGAAGTGATGGGACCAGATGCCATGATCTTAGTTTTCTGAATGTTGAGCTTTGAGCCAACATTTGCACTCTCCTCTTTCACTTTCATCAAGAGGCTCTTAGGTTCTTCTTTGCTTTCTGCCATAAGGGTGGTGTCATCTGCATGTCTGAGGTTATTGATATATCTCCCGGCAATCTTGATTCCAGCTTCTGATTCATCCAGCCCAGTGTTTCTATGATGTACTCTGCATATAAGTTAAATAAGCAGGGTGACAATATACAGCCTTGACATACTCCTTTTCTTATTTGGAACCAGTCTGTTGTTCCATGTCCAGTTCT